>NC_069510.1:37756406-37938906 GCF_027579735.1 Bombina bombina
TTTCCATATTTATTGACAAGATTCTGCAGCCTGAGGTAGCTAAAATATCTAGCTATTTGAAAGATACCAATTTTTTTTTAGAGAAAGCTGGACAGTTGGAATTTCCTTCTAATAGATACCTGCTGTTCACCATGGATGTTAAAAGCCTTTATACCTCCATAAAGCATGAAACAGGTATTGCTATAATTAAAAAGATCCTCATGGTGAGCAGCAGGTATTCTTCAGCTCAAAGTGAGTTTATCGAGCAACTGCTCAGGTTAATTATTTATTGGAATTACTTCCTATTCCAAGATGAGTGGTATGTGCAGATATAAGGGACGGCCATGGGTTCCAATGTGGCCCCATCATACACCAACCTCTTCATGAATGAGTTTGAAGAGAGAATAGTATATGAACATAAGACATTTCGAAAACACGGAGCAGTGTGGTGGTGCTACATTGACAACGTGTTTGGTGTGTGGTGGGGCGACATTAGAACCCTAATGGACTTTGTTAATGACCTTAATTCGATGGTTAGGAGGTAACAGTTTACCGTATTTTATAGTGACGAGATAGTTACCTTTTTAGATACAAGGGTCTATTAGAATGGAAATACACTCAGATTTGATTGATACATTAAAGATACGGACAAAAACACACTATTACAGTACGACAGCTTCCACCCTAGAAATGTTATTAATTCATTGCCTAAGAGCCAACTCCTTAGAGTAAAGACGATTGTTAGTAGAGAAACAGATTGTGAAACAAGGATGAAGGAGATGACAAACAAATTCTAGATAGAGGGTATCCCCTTAATTTAATATGGAAAAAGATAGAGGAAATAAAAAATTAGATCCAGAGAAATAATAAACAGGATAAAGGGAATAGGATGGTCTTTGTGTCCCAGTATAGCCCCCTTGGTCAACAGGTAACTCTATTTAAGGATCCCCCCCTTATGGCATTTAGGAGGGTTTAAAATATCATGGACCATTTAATAAAGACAGATGTAGGACCTGGTAGGAAATCTAAACAGACACTTATTGGCACTAAACAGAGGGGTAGCTACCCACGTTTGAATTGCATAAGTTGCAGTTCGATCATCAAAGGACCAAATTTTTTCAATCCACATAGCGGTAAGAAGTATGACATCAAAGGGTTTTATACATGTGAAACTTCCCATGTGGTGTACCTTATCAAATGTCCATGTTCCCTTGTATATTTAGGAGAGACCACACACAAGGTTAGGGACCGCATGAGTCAGCACCACTCTAACATAAGGTGTAAAAACTAAAGTTTAAAATCTGTGTTCTCATGTATTGCAATGTATAGCATGACTAAGGGGACAAACCCCGAAACGTCGCTTTTTATAATGTCTGAATAAAGATATTTGACACAAGAGGTGCTGTGGACATTTTGTGGTTTTAACATATACGTATGTTAGCTCGTGCTCACAAACATGCACATACCCTAACTCATGCTCACAACTATACACATAGGTTAACTCATGCTCACAAACATGCACATACCCTAACTCATGCTCAAAACTATACACATAGGTTAACTCATGCTCACAAACATGCACATACCCTAACTCATGCTCACAACTATACACATAGGTTAACTCATGCTCACAAACATGCACGTACCCTAACTTATGCTCACACCAATACGCATACCCTAACTCATGCTCACACCAATATGCATACCCTAACACATGCTCACAACTATACACATAGGTTTACTCATGCTCACAACCATGCAAATTCCCTAACTCATTCTCACAACCATGCACATAACCTAACTCATGCTCACAACCATGCAAATACCCTAACTCATGCTCACAAACATGCACGTACCCTAACTTATGCTCACACCAATACGCATACCCTAACTCCTGCTCACACCAATATGCATACCCTAACTCATGCTCACAACTATACACATAGGTTAACTCATGCTCACAACCATGCACATACCCTAACTCATGCTCACAACTATACACATATAATAGCTCATGCTCACAACGATACAAATACCATAATTCATGCTCACCACCATACCAATACCCTAACTCGAGCTCACCACCATGCACAATCCCTAACTTATTCTCACAACCATACACATATGATAGCTCATGCACATACCCTATTACATGCTCACAACCATGCAATTAACCTAACTCATGCTCATAACCAAGCTCATACCCTAACTCATGCTCACACCAATACAAATATCCTAATTCAGGCTCACAACCATACAAATATCCTAACTCATGCTCACATCCATGCACACATCCTAACTCATGCTCACAACTATGCACATACAGTATCCTAACTCATATTCACAACCATGCAGATACCCTATCTCATGCTCACAAGCATACACATAGAATAGCTTATGCTCACAACCATGCACATACTCATGCTCACAACCATACACATATGTTAATACACGCTCACAACCATACACATACTGTAACTCATGCTCACAAGCATACACATAGAATATCTTATGCTCATAACCATGCACATACTCATGCTCACAACCATACACATACTCTAACTCATGCTCACAACCATACATATAGGTTAACTCATGCTCACAACAATGCACATACCATAACTTATGCTCACAATCATTCACATACCCTAATTCCTGCTCACAACTATACAAATACCCTAACTCATGCTCAAAACTATATACATATGTTAGCTCATACTCACAACCAAGCACATACACTAACTCATGCTCACAACCAAGCACATACCCTAACTCATGCTCACAACCATGTACATTCCCTAACTCATGCCTAAAACCATACAAATACCCTAATTCATGCATATAACCATACACATACCCAAATTCAGACTCACAACCATACACATACCCAAATTCAGACTCACAACCATACAAATACCCTAAATCATGCTCTCAACCATGCACACAACCTAACTCATGCTCACAACCATGCAAATACCCTAACTCATTCTCACAACCATGCACATACCCTAACTAATGCTCACAAGCATACACATACCCTAACTCATGCTCACAACCATACACATAGGTTAACTCACGCTCACAACCATACATTAGGTTAAGTCATGCTCACAACCATGCACATATCCTAACTCATGCTCAGAACCATGCACATACCCTAACTCATGCTCAGAACCATGCACATACCCTAACTCATGTTCACAACCATGCACATACCCTAACTCATGCTCACAACCATGAACATAGGTTAACTCATGCTCAGAATGATACACATAGGTTAACTCATGCTCACAAACATGCACATACCCTAACTCATGCTCACAACCATGCACATACCCTAACTCATGCTCACAACTATATACATATCCTAACTCATGCTCACAATTATACACATAGGTTAACTCATGCTCACAACCATGCACATACCCTAATTCATGCTCACAACCATGCACATATCCTAACTCAAGTTCATAACCATATACATACCCTAACTCATGCTCACAACTATACACATACCCTAACTCATGCTCACAACCATGCACATACCCTATCTCATGCTCACAAGCATACAAATACCCTAACTCATATTCACAACTATGCACATACCCAACTCATGCTTACAATCATACACATACCATAGCTCATGCTCACAACTATACATATACCCTAACTAATGCTCACAACCATGCACATATCCTAACCCATGCTCACAACCATGCACATATCCTAACTCATGCTCACAACCATACAAATACGCTAACACATTCTCACAAACATGCACATACCCTAACACCTGCTCACAACCATGCACATACCCTAACTCATGCTCACAAGCATACAAATACACTAACTTATATTCACAAACATGCACATACCCTGATGCTCACAACCATACACATATGATAGTTCATGCTCACAACTATACACGTATTCTAACTCATGCTTACAACCACGCACATACCCTAAGTAATGCTCACAACCATGCAAATACCCTAACTCACATTCATAACCATGCACATACCCTAACTCATGCTCACAACCATGCACATACCCCAACTCATGCTCACAACCATGCACATACCCCAACTCATGCTCACAACCATGCACATACCCCAACTCATGCTCTCAACCATGTACATAACTCATGCTCACAACTATAAACATACCCTAACTCATGTTCACAACCATGCACATACCCTAACTCATGTTCACAACCATGCACATATCCTAAGTCATGCTCACAACCCTACACGTAACCTAACACATGCACAAACGTACTCAAACCTAGAGAAGAATGGATGAAAAAACCAATGCATAGATGCCTTCCCAGACATTGAAGTTCATGTCCTCTTACTCATACTTATCATCGGATACACACACACACATATAACCAGACTCAATGAGAATACCCAAAGAGCTGCACTAAGCCACAGCTAGAGAACACTCATATACAACCTGCTCATCTTGATTCTTCTTGTTGTCAACTCCTTATCTTCACAAGTATTCATATCTTCGCTTCACTGTTATCCTCCTGGCTCTCCAATCTAAACCTTAATGTGTGTATTTTGTGTTTAAGGTCTGCCAATTCCTCTTGCATACATGTGCGCAGAACTTCAGCAATGTCCTGTTTGGAAGCGAGGGAGGACAATACAGAAGAAGGTATGGGCATATTCCCAGTAAAAGGTCAGATCTAGGTTTGGCGCTTGAGAATTGGTTATAAAGTTACGTCATAGTCATTACAATCAGGTTTGTTGTCTGTTCAGATCATATTTAACATATGTATTATTTTCTAAATAACTCAACATAACAATAATACTCATAATTTATAACTCAACTCATACTCATTTATCTCAAATAAATATTTTATATTGGTAGCAATTGTGCATACCCAAAGAAAGTCAGCACAGGATGTAAGTTAGAACCCTCAGGACCTTTTTTACTGTTTTGTTTGTTTGGTTTCTTCTCATTCCCTTATATTTTGTGAGTCATGTAGGGATTCCTTCCATATGAATTTTACATCTAGTATAGTGTTCAGTTTCTGTCTTTTAAGATATCCAAATTCTTCAAAGGATAACAACTCTGTGACTTTTGTTTTCCACATTTGTGGTGAAGGCATATCTGGGACTTTCCACTTATGGGCTATTAATGCTTTGGCTCTGTTTAAACCTATTTGTAATAATGTTAGTCTCAGTCTACAGGGGTATTTTGGAAGGTTGAGCAAGGCAATTTTTGGTGTTAGTGAAAAATTATTGGCCAATATTAATTTAAAGTGTGTTTCTACTCCCTTCCATAATGATTTCAGCTTTTCACATTCCCACTACATATGCATGTAGTTGCCTCTTTTTTCGCAAACCTTTCCAACATTTGTTGTTTGCCCCAGGATATATAGAGTGTAGTCTGGTAGGGGTTAAATACCAGCGCATCAGCACTTTAAAATTAAGTTCTAACATTTGCAGTGAAGTGGATCATTTTTTTGTATGTTTGAAAATTATTTTCCATTCCTATATATCTATGGGGATTCCCAGGTCCTCTTGCCATCTGTTAGTATAAGTGGGGGGATGGTTAGTTTGGTTTTCTTGTAGTATTTTCCTAGACAATTAAAGGGAGGGAGGGACTGTCTTATTTTTGGCGCATAATTGTTCAAATGGGGTCAGGCTTCTTAGAAAGTCTGTTTTATTTGGGGAGGTGAGAATAAAGTTGAATAGCTGATGATGTTTCAGCCAGCTGGAGTAATTACCATTAACTACTTCTCTGATCTCCTCTCTATCTTTAAGTTTGCCATTTGCTATGAAATTTGAAGGAGGTGTTGTTTATCCCCACTCTGTTAGTCTTTGTTGTCCTTTGTCTAGGCCTCCTATCAGTTCAGCATTTATAGGGATGGGGAAAAGTGGGGATCTAATACCAGTTATGTAAGGTCTGTTTGATACTAGCGTATACCATGATTCGAAGACGTGTTTATGTACATCTAATCTTTGACAATAAGAAAAATAGAGAGAGAACACACTAATGTATATCTCCCATAGGGGGCGCTTCCTAAGTACTAATATACAAAACTAACCACCAAGCCCAACAGAACAACAGTATAAAAACCAAGTGTAAGGTAATATAGAAACAAAAAAATAAACATATATAAGCAAAAAAGTCCAATAAAAACTCCAATCATGAGGCAGCTCTCAGTCATAGGATGATCGGATCCTGAAGCAATAAAATCTGTGAAAGAGAGAACACAGAGGCACCACAATGGCCTAGTACCAGCGCTGCGGAATCTGTTGGCGCTCTACAAATACCTGATAATAATAATACCACCAATACAGGGACAATCAATATAAAAAAGACAGGTACTCACAAACGTGATGCACCCAATGGTGCTAGTGGGGCAGGCTGGAAATTTAGCAGTATTCCAGCTCACTGTATATGACTCAGCTCCAATCACAGCCAGGGGGTATCCACGGAAGTTTTCTCTGGAGGTGCTTATCGTTTTGTAAGTGTGTTTTTGTCTACCTTACAAATTTGCATTGTTATACAGTACTAGGCTATGGTGGTATATTCTACTTTTCCAGAACAAGATTTGGAGAAAACTTCAATGGATACCCCCTGGCTTTGATTGGAGCTAAGTCATATACAGTGAGCTGGACTACTGCTAAAGTTCCAGCCTGCCCCACTAGCACCATTGGGTGCATCACGTTTGTGAGTACCTGTCTTTTTTTATATTGATTGTCCCTGTATTGGTGGTACTAGGCCATTGTGGCGCCTCTGTGTTCTCTCTTTCACTAATCTTTGACAATGTGGGGGTCTCAAATTTTTTGGTGTCCAGCATAATGCTCCGACTCCAGGTACTTGCAAGATGTGAGAATTTAACGCTACCCATGCTTTAGTGTGTCTTGCTCCGTGCCAGTCTATAACTCTCTGTAGTGTGATCGCATCTAAATAATCTGATAAGCGAGGTACTCCCAATCCACCAGAAATAGGTGATCTATACATATTATCCTCATTAATCCTAGGTTTACTTTCCCCCCAGATGACTGTATTAATGTGTTTTTGTAGCCTATCTTGGGAGGGTCAGAGGGAGTTTTTGTAAAATGTAAAGTATTGTTGGGAGGGTGGTCATTTTGATGCATTGAATTCTTCCCCACCATGAGATAGGTTTAGTCGCCCAGGTGTGTAGGTCCTTCTGTGTAGAGTGTAGAAGGGCAATACAATTGTTTTCAAATAAAGTATCCTTGTTCGGGGAAAGGTTGATGCCCAGGTATTTTAGGGATTTTGTTTGTTGTGGTAGGGTGATATTGAGAATTTCTGATTTCTGTGTGTTTATTAAAAAGTTTGAGAATTGGCCGACTGATGAGATCTCTTTTATTATTGCAGGGACTAACTGAAGTGGATGGGTCACTGTTAAGAGCACATTGTCCGCGTATAAAGCTATTTTAAAATTGTGTGGTCCTATTTCTATTCCTTTAATGTTTTGGTTAAGTCTGACTCGTGCTGCTAATATCTCCATAGTTAAAATAAGTAATGTGGGCGATAACAGGCAGCCCTGTCTCGTACCATTATTTATATTAAAAGCATACCGTTCACCTTGATTTTCACTTTGGGGTGTGTGTAAAGGCTAAATATTTGCGTAATAATTTTAGGTACTATTCCTATTGTAGTTAAAGTTTCCCTCAAAAATCGCCAATCAATCTGGTCAAACGCCTTTTCGGGAACGGTCGCGAGTAGTATGGCTGGAATTTTGTTGTGTTTTGCATAGCTCATTAGCGTGAGGGCTCTGATGGTGTTATCCCTAGCTTCTCTATGTGGAACAAAACCTACCTGATCTGTGTGTATAACATCTTGAAGTATGTTATTAAATCTCTTGGCTAGTATCTTCCCTAAGATTTTTACATCTGTGTTCAGTAGGGAAATAGGGTGGTAACTACCTGGGTCAGTGGGGGGTTTATTGGGTTTAGGTATAACTGATACGTGAGCTGTTAACATGTCTTTGGGTAATTCCTGTGCTTCATGGATTGTGAGAAAGAGAGACTGAAGATGAGGGACAAGTATTTGTTTAAATTTTTTGTAATAAATATTTGTAAAGCTGTCCGGGCCTGGACTTTTCCCCAAGGGTAATTCAGAAATCGCTTTCAATATCTCTTGAGTAGATGTGGGGCATTCTAGGTTATCTTTTTGTGTTGGATCTAATTTGGGTAGGTTTGCTTCATTTAAATATTTACTCATCTGGGTTATATGTGCTTGTAAAGTGTCTGAGTTGAGGTTATATATTTTAGCGTAGAAGTCACCAAAGTGGTTTGCTATTTCTTTACTGTCAATGAATGACTGGTTGTCTGGGGTTGTAAGTTTAGAGATTTGTGATTTCATGGATTGTGCTTTTAATAATTTACGGTCCCTGTCTATTGCTTTCGTATAAATAAGTTTTCTTAAGTGAGAGTGCTTTCCTTTGTGCTTCTTTTGTTATTATATTGCGTAGTTCTTGTATGGTTTTAGTGAGGTGTGTGAGCGTAGTGTGGTCCTGAGGGGAATATTTGTGCTGTAACTCTAAGGTATTTATGCTTGCCGACAGAGTGTTTACTGTGTTTAATACATTATCCCCTGATTGTGTGCTTCCCACCGGCAACCCGTAGAGATTTCCGTGGAAGCTTTGTGCTGGAAATATTCTGTTAGGGATTTATATATCTCTTCCGAAGTGGATGGAAAGTGGAATAACCAATCATCCAGTCTCCAAAAAATGGAGTATGAAGTTTGTCTGGCCAGCCTAGTTGTAGAGAGATTTCGGAGTGATCCGACCAGACCGTTGGTTGTATGTCCGTATCTTTTACTTTGGAGAGGTGAGCCCCATCTAAAAATATGTAGTCAATGCGAGTGTATACTGACAATGGGTGTGAGTAGAAGGTATAATTCCACTGTGTCGGATGTTGTATATGCCACGTGTCTATTAAGTCTAATTGGTCTAAGCAGTTGAGTACTGCGTTTGGTGGTCTGGTTTGGGTTTGAAGTGATCTTGTTGAGGTATCTAATGTTGGGTCCAATGTGATGTTCATGTCCCCTCCCATAATTAAGAGTCCTTTTTTATGGTCTGATATTAGTGATAAGAGACGCTGATAAAATCCATGCCGTCTGCTATTTGGGGCAAAACATTAACAAGGGTAATGGGTCTATGGAATAAAAGGCCTACAATGATTAGGATTCTCCCTTCAGAGTCTGTGATTTTATTTAATAATTGGAAGTGGAGGTGTTTATGGAAGAGTATGCCTACTCCTTTCTTTTTGATATTGTGAGAATGGAAATAACCTAATGGAAAGTCTTTAGATTTTCTTTCTCAGCTAGGAAATGAGTCTCTTACTATATTAATTGTAGGATTAGTGATTTTTGTGTTGTAAGTCAAGAATGTCATGCTTGTGATGTGATCTTACCTGTTTGGGCACGAGGGTCCTCATTTTGGTAGGTCAAGAGACTGAATAGGAGCAGCCAGATAGTAGGCTAACGAGATAGCAGAGAATTACTTCTAGCGACATGCTAATGTGGATGAGTACAAAAATAAAGTTAATATTCAAATAAGATTGCTGCATGACATCTTATGCTAACAAGTAAATAGTCCATGCCATAATCTTAAGTCATGCATAAATGTGGGGGGGGGGGGAGTAGGCAGTTCTCATTGCCCTTAACTCAGGGTGGGCTTTGTTAAAGTGGTTTTTAATTAAAGGTGATAATATTTACCTTCAGGTTTTTACAATGTGGTGTGTTTTTTCTCCTGTCAGATGGGAAAACAATCAATACTTTGTTACTACCATGCTTGTAAAGTGGAGTTCTTTCACGGCGGTTTCAGATGTCCCAGCTGCTCCGGCAGAGATGGGGGAGAGATGCCCAATTGTGCACAAAACTGTTCGAGGTCTTCTGGATCTTTGTAGGTGTATATTGTGCCATCTTTAACTACCTTAATAGAGAATGGGAACCCCCATCTATACAGTATTTCTAGATCTCTCAGATATCCTTTTCTTTCATGTAATTGGCAAGAGTCCATGAGCTAGTGACGTATGGGATATACATTCCTACCAGGAGGGGCAAAGTTTCCTAAACCTCAAAATGCCTATAAATACACCCCTCACCACACCCACAATTCAGTTTTACAAACTTTGCCTCCTGTGGAGGTGGTGAAGTAAGTTTGTGCTAGATTTCTACGTTGATATGCGCTTCGCAGCAGGCTGAAGCCCGTTTTTCCTCTCAGAGTGCAGTGAATGACAGAGGGATGTGAAGGGAGTATTACCTATTGAATGCAATGGTCATCCTAATCGGGATCTATTTCATAGGTTCTCTGTTATCGATCGTAGAGATTCATCTCCTACCTCCCTTTTCAGATCGACGATATACTCTTATATACCATTACCTCTACTGATTCTCGTTTCAGTACTGGTTTGGCTATCTGCTATATGTAGATGAGTGTCTTTTGGTTAGTATGTCTTATTTTATTTATGACACTCTCAGCTATGGTTTGGCACTTTATATGTAAAGTTCTAAATATATGTTTTATACTTATATTTGCCATGATTCAGGTTAATCAGTATATTTCCTTCTTACAGACTGTCAGTTTCATTTTGGGAAATGCATATGAATAAATTTTTTCCTTACCTAAAAAAATTTCAAATTGACTTTTCTTTCTAAATTGCGGGCTGTTAGGCTCGCGGGAGCACAAAATGCTGTAATTTATTGCGTCATTTTTGGTGCAAGACTTTTTTGGGGCGAGAACTTCGTTTGTCATTTCCGGCGTCTTAGTTGGCACCGATAGTTTTTCACGTAGTTGCGTCATCTATGACGCTCGTGTTTGTTGCAGACGTTTTTGGCGCCAAAAAACATTTTGTCAATTGTGGGCGTCATACTAGGCGCCAGTTTTTTTGACATTATTTAAATTATTGTTTCTTTTTGCTTCTGGTTTCCAGAGGCTTATTCTGTTTGTATTTTTTCCCATTCCTGAAACTGTCATATAAGGAATTTGATAATTTTGCTTTATATGTTGTTTTTTCTATTACATATTGCAAGATGTCGCAATCTGACCCTGTCTCAGAATCTACTTCTGGAATGCTGCTGCCTGATGTCGGTTCTAGCAAACCTAAGTGCATTTGTTGTAAACTTGTGGTAACTGTTCCTCTGGCTGTAGTTTGTGTTAGTTGTCATGATAAACTTTCAAAAGCAGACAATATTTCCATTAATAGTAGTCCATTACCTGTTGTTCTTCCTTCAACATCTAATGTTCAGGATATTCCTGTTAATGTAAGATAATTTGTTTCTAATTCTATTCAGAAGGCACTGTCTGTTATATCAACTTCTAATAAACGTAAAAGGTCTTTTAAAACTTCTCATAAATTTGATGAATTTTTAACTGACCACCTGCATTCTGATTTATCTATCTCTGATGAGGATCTATCTGGTTCAGAAGATTCTGCCTCAGATATTGACACTGACAAATCTTCATATTTATGTAAAATGGAGTTTATTCGTTCTTTATTAAAAGAGGTGTTGATTGCATCAAGTCCTCTTGATATTAAAACAAGTAAACGTTTAAATTCGGTTTTTAAACCTCATGTAGTTATTCCAGAGGTTTTTCCCGTTCCTGACGCTATTTCAGATGTAATTTCTAGGGAATGGAATAGTTTGGGTACTTCATTTACTCCTTCTTCAAGGTTTAAGAGATTGTACCCTTTGCCGTCTGATAGATTGGAGTTTTGGGAAAAAATCCCCAAAGTTGATGGGGCTATCTCTACTCTTGCTAAACATATTACTATTCCTACGGCAGATAGTACTTCTTTTAAAGATCCTTTAGATAGGAAGCTTGAATCCTATCTAAGGAAGGCTTATTTATGTTCAGGTCATCTTCTTAGGCCTGCTATTTCTCTGGCTGATGTTGCTGCGGCTTCAACTTTTTGGTTGGAGGCTTTAGCGCAACAAGTACCAGATCCTAATGCGTATAGCATTGTTAAGCTAATTCAACATGCTAATAATTTCATTTGTGATGCCATTTTTGATATCATTAGAATTGATGTCAGGTATATGTCTTTAGCTATTTTAGCTAGAAGAGCTTTATGGCTTAAATCTTGGAATGCAGATATGACTTCTAAGTCCACGTTGCTATCTCTTTCTTTCCAAGGTAATAAATTGTTTGGTTCTCAGTTGGATTCTATCATTTCAACTGTCACTGGGGGGAAGGGAGCTTTTTTGCCTCAGGATAAAAAAATCTAAAAGTAAATTTAGGGCTGCTAACCGTTTTCGTCCCTTTCATCAGAATAAGGAGCAGAAGCCTGACCCTTCCCCTAAAGGAATGGTTTCCAATTGGAAGCCTTCTCCAGTCTGGAATAAATCCAAGCCTTTTAGAAAATCAAAACCAGCCCTCAAGTCTGCATGAAGGTGCGGCCCTCATTCCTGCACAGCTGGTAGGGGGCAGACTACGATTTTTCAAAGATGTTTGGATCAATTCAATCCAAAATCATTGGATTCAGAACATTGTTTCTCAAGGGTACAGAATAGGTTTCAAAGTAAGACCGCCTGTGAGAAGTTTCTTTCTTTCACGCATTCCAGTGAACCCAGTAAAGGCTCAGGCTTTCCTGAAGTGTGTTTCAGACCTGGGGTAATTGTGCCAGTTCCATATCTGGAACGGGGTCTGGGGTTTTATTCAAATCTGTTCATTGTTCCAAAGAAAGAGAATTCTTTCAGACCAGTTCTGGATCTAAAAATTTTGAATCATTATATAAGAATTCCAACATTTAAAATGGTGACTATAAGGACTATTCTGCCTTTTGTTCAGCAAGGGCATTATATGTCCACAATAGACTTGCAGGATGCTTATCTTCATATTCCGATTCATCCAGATCACTATCAGTTCTTGAGATTCTCTTTTCTAGACAAGCATTACCAATTTGTTGCTCTTCCTTTTGGCCTAGCAACAGCTCCAAGGATCTTTTCAAAGGTTCTTGGTGCCCTACTCTCTGTAATCAGAGAGCGGGGTATTGCGGTGTTTCCTTATGTTACGGTTGCCTCCAGGCTGGCTGGAAGTTGGACCGTAGAAAAGGATGCTCCTAGCGCTCACCAAAGGAGCAGCAGCACCGTGAACACTCTATAACTGCTGCGTAGCCACCATAAGTAACGCAGACTCTATGAACCACCACTGCTGGGCTGGTATCTCGCCGTCTGCTCTGCGCCCTGGACCTACGACCAGGCTCCAGTAGGTGAACCTCTTCCTTCTGTAGCAATCTCTGTAGCTAAGGGAGTATGAAGAGCATAGCAATCCCTGTAGTGATTATAAGCTGTCCCCTACAAACATGAGTCAAAGCTGCAAGTTAGAGGGTCAAAAATAGGTCTGATGTGCTGGAGCACACAGCCTGCTTTTTATTGAGGTTACATGCAAACAGGACTCTCTCAGGGGGAGGCATAAAATCCCCCATCACACATTTGATATTAGATAGAGACACTCCCTTTGACAGGCCACAACAGCAGATAACATTACACACAAGAAAACAATGCAGTCCACCTTATCAATACTAGAAGTCTGATTAGACAATGGGAAAGTCACTAAACCTAATTAGAGCTGATCCCAGCAAACTTGTATTTAGAATTGAACAAAATTAACTCTTAATGGCACACAATGAAACTGAACCAAGTGGGAGAAAGCCAGGGACAAGTCATTTCACAGGTCTGGGGACATAGTCTTAAAGGGGCATTGTTCATCAAAGTCACAATATGTCCCCAGATGGTTCTTAAAGGGCCATACACACCCAATAAGAGTTAATATGTTCTCAGGGGCACAATCTTCCAGGGGCCATAGTCATGAGGAAGGAGGCTGGCAAATAGGCTTCTACAAAATCCAGGGAAGCAGGGCAATTTTCCATTTAAAGGGCCAGTTACACATAGCAGTTTGTAACATATCTCCCCTTTTGGAGGGAGACTAACCAGGCACCTGACCTTCTGTCGGTCAGTGCCTAAGTTAGTCTCGCAACCCACCCACAAATAAACATTAGCAGCACAGTAGCCCCCCCACAATAAGTAGTACTGGCCTGTAGGTTCCAGGTTATAGGATGAAAGGGTAGCATCCTCTGCCTTCCTGGCGCAGCTGGGCAAATAGCTGATGGTACTTGGGGGGCAGAGGCCAGCGGCACTCTGCCCTGGTGCCAGCGCTTCTGCTGGGGTGAGGGGTTTGCAGGCCAGTCCTGTAACAAGGGGGTCTGTAGGGCAGAGGCCAGCAGCGCTCTGTCCTGATGCCAGCTCTTCTGCTGGGGGAATTGGGGCATAGTCCTGCCCGGTGGCAAAGGGAACGTGGGGGTCAGTGGGGGTTAACATCTCCACTGTTAACCCTGGGCCCAAGTTAGGAGTTAGCTGGGGAGGGGGAGATTGGCTTACCTCCTCCTCCTGATACTCCGGCGGCCGTTGGGAAGGGAGGTCGATGCTCTCCTCTTCCTGTGGAACATGCTGCGGCTGGGGAGAGAGACCGGTTGTCTCCTCTCCCTGGAAGGCACACTCCGGCTGGGGAGGGAGGTCGATGCTCTCCCCTCCCTGTAGCTGGGTCTGTCGCTGGGGATCTGGGCCGCCTGCCCAGCATCCCTGTAGGGCCAGTAGAGAGACTGCGGTCCCATCTCCACCTGCCTGCTGGGGGTCCTCCCAGGACCAGTCTATGAGGCCTGCTGCCTCTGGTATCTCTGGTTGGGGTTGGGGAAGGAGACCGGTTGTCTCTTCCCTCTGCACAGTATACTGCTGCTGGGGAGGGAGGTCGCTGCTCTCCTCTCCCTGTGGAACATGCTGCGGCTGGGGAGAGAGACCAGGTGTCCATACCCTCAAACTCCACAGTTGGCGCTCAAAGGCTCGTGCCGCTTTGTTCTCCGTATCCAATTCCCGGATGATGCGACTGACTACCTCCTGCGCAGGGTCTGGACCATATCGGACTAGCCGCCTCTTTACCTCTGGAACGAAATCCGCGCCCTCATAGCGACGGATCCGGTTGAGGTGCTCTTCACATGGTTCTGACCAGTATCTTGTCAGCTCCATGCTGCTGTAGGTAGGGATGCTGCGCAGTGGCTAGCGTTGCCCTCAATTACTCTCCTACGATACCAGTGCTGTTGTGGTGCTGCTCCTTGCGCTAGGACGCCAATCCCACCGCTGCCGCCAAATGTTACGGTTGCCTCCAGGCTGGCTGGAAGTTGGACCGTAGAAAAGGATGCTCCTAGCGCTCACCAAAGGAGCAGCAGCACCGTGGACACTCTATAACTGCTGCGTAGCCACCATAAGTAACGCAGACTCTATGAACCACCACTGCTGGGCTGGTATCTCGCCGTCTGCTCTGCGCCCTGGACCTACGACCAGGCTCCAGTAGGTGAACCTCTTCCTTCTGTAGCAATCCCTGTAGCTAAGGGAGTATGAAGAGCATAGCAATCCATGTAGTGATTATAAGCTGTCCCCTACAAACATGAGTCAAAGCTGCAAGTTAGAGGGTCAAAAATAGGTCTGATGTGCTGGAGCACACAGCCTGCTTTTTATTGAGGTTACATGCAAACAGGACTCTCTCAGGGGGAGGCATAAAATCCCCCATCACACATTTGATATTAGATAGAGACACTCCCTTTGACAGGCCACAACAGCAGATAACATTACACACAAGAAAACAATGCAGTCCACCTTATCAATACTAGAAGTCTGATTAGACAATGGGAAAGTCACTAAACCTAATTAGAGCTGATCCCAGCAAACTTGTATTTAGAATTGAACAAAATTAACTCTTAATGGCACACAATGAAACTGAACCAAGTGGGAGAAAGCCAGGGACAAGTCATTTCACAGGTCTGGGGACATAGTCTTAAAGGGGCATTGTTCATCAAAGTCACAATATGTCCCCAGATGGTTCTTAAAGGGCCATACACACCCAATAAGAGTTAATATGTTCTCAGGGGCACAATCTTCCAGGGGCCATAGTCATGAGGAAGGAGGCTGGCAAATAGGCTTCTCCAAAATCCAGGGAAGCAGGGCAATTTTCCATTTAAAGGGCCAGTTACACATAGCAGTTTGTAACACCTTATTTGGACTTTATCTTGGTACTTGCTCAGTCTTTACATTCTGCAGAATCTCACACAAATCAACTAGTGTTGTTTCTTCAAAAGCATGGTTGGAGGATCAATTTACCAAAGAGTTCCTTGATTCCTCAGACAAGGGTAACCTTTTTAGGATTCCAAATAGATTCAGTATCCATGACTTTGTCTCTAACAGACAAAAGACGTTTGAAATTGGTTTCAGCTTGTCGGAACCTTCAGTCTCAATCATTCCCTTCAGTAGCTATGTGCATGGAAGTTTTAGGTCTCATGACTTCAGCATCGGACGCGATCCCCTTTGCTCGTTTTCATATGAGACCTCTTCAGCTTTGTATGCTGAACCAATGGTGCAGGGATTATACAAAGATATCACAATTAATATCCTTAAATCCCAATGTTCGACTCTCTCTGACTTGGTGGTTAGATCACCATTGTATAGTCCAAGGGGCTTCTTTTCTTCATCCAACCTGGACTGTGATCACAACAGATGTAAGTCTTTCAGGTTGGGGAGCTGTCTGGGGGTCTCTGACAGCGCAGGGGGTTTGGAAATCTCAAGAGGCGATTCTCTGAGCTCTTCAGTTCTGGCCTCTTCTGAAGAGAGAAACATTTATTTGTTTTCAGACAGACAATGTCACAACCGTGGCCTATGACAATCATCAAGGTGCGACTCACAGTCCTCAAGCTATGAAAGAAGTATCTCGGATACTTGTATGGGCGGAATCCAGCTCCTGTCTAATCTCTGCGGTTCATATCCCAGGTATAGACAATTGGGAAGCGGATTATCTCAGTCGCCAGGCTTTACATCCGGGAGAATGGTCTCTTCACCCAGATGTGTTTCTTCAGATTGTTCAGATGTGGGGGCTTCCAGAAATAGATCTGATGGCTTCTCATCTAAACAGGAAACTTCCCAGGTATCTGTCCAGGGATCCTCAGGCGGAAGCAGTGGATGCGTTGTCACTTCCTTGGAATTATCATCCTGCTTATATCTTTCCGACTCTAGTTCTTCTTCCAAGAGTGATTTCCAAAATCATAATGGAACGTTCATTTGTACTGCTGGTGGCTCCAGCATGGCCACACAGGTTTTGGTATGCGGATCTTGTTCGGATGTCCAGTTGCCAATCTTGGCCACTTCTGTTAAGGCCAGACCTTCTATTTCAAGGTCCGTTTTTCCATCAGGATCTCAAATCATTAAATTTGAAGGTATGGAGATTGAACGCTTAGTGCTTAGTCATAGATGTTTCTCTGACTCAGTGATTAATACTATGTTGCAGGCTCGCAAAATTGTGTCTAGAAAGATTTACTACCGAGTTTGGAAGACTTACATTTCATTGTGTTCTTCTCATAAATTCTCTTGGCATTCTTTTAGAATTCCTAGAATTTTACAGTTTCTTCAGGATGGTTTGGATAAGGGTTTGTCTGCAAGTTCCTTGAAAGGACAAATCTCTGCTCTTTCTGTCCTATTTCACAGAAAGATTGCTAATGTTCCTGACATTCGTTGTTTTGTACAGGCTTTGGTTCATATCAAGCCTGTCATTAAGTCAATTTCTCCTCCTTGGAGTCTTAATTTGGTTTTGAGAGCTTTACAGGCTCCTCCGTTTGAGCCTATGCATTCTCTGGACATTAAATTACTTTCTTGGAAAGTATTGTTTCTTTTGGCCATCTCTTCAGCTAGAAGAGTTTCTGAATTATCTGCTCTTTCTTGTGAATCTCCTTTTCTGATTTTCATCAGGATAAGGCGGTTCATTTAAATTTTTACCTAAAGTTGTGAATTCCAACAACATTAGTAGAGAAATTGTTGTCCCTTCGTTGTGTCCTAATCCTAAGAATTCTTTGGAAAGATCTTTACATTCTTTGGACGTGGTTAGAGCTTTGAAATATTATGTTGAAGCTACTAAAGATTTCAGAAAGACTTCTAGTCTATTTGTTATCTTTTCTGGTCCTAGGAAAGGTCAGAAGGCTTCTGCCATTTCTTTGGCGTCTTGGTTAAAGCTTTTGATTCATTATGCTTATTTGGAGTCGGGTAAATCCCTGCCTCAGAGGATTACGGCTCATTCTACTAGGTCAGTCTCTACTTCCTGGGCTTTTAAGAATGAAGCTTCTGTTGATCAGATTTGCAAAGCAGCAACTTGGTCTTCTTTGCATACTTTTACTAAATTCTACCATTTTGATGTTTTCTCTTCTTCAGAAGCAGTTTTTGGTAGAAAAGTTCTTCAGGCAGCTGTTTCAGTTTGATTCTTCTGCTTATAATTTCAGTATTTTTCATTCTAAAGATTAAAACTTTTTTTGATTTGGGTTGTGGATTCTTTTTTCAGCGGAATTGGCTGTCTTTATTTTTATCCCTCGCTCTCTAGTGACTCTTGCGTGGAGTTCCACATCTTGGGTATTTGCTATCCCATACGTCACTAGCTCATGGACTCTTGCCAATTACATGAAAGAAAACATAATTCATGTAAGAACTTACCTGATAAATTCATTTCTTTCATATTGGCAAGAGTCCATGAGGCCCACCCTTTTTGTGGTGGTTATGATTTTTTTGTATAAAGCACAATTATTCCAATTCCTTATTGATGCTTTCGCTCCTTTCTTATCACCCCACTTCTTGGCTATTTGTTAAACTGAATTGTGGGTGTGGTGGGGGGGTGTATTTATAGGCATTTTGAGGTTTGGGAAACTTTGCCCCTCCTGGTAGGAATGTATATCCCATACGTCACTAGCTCATGGACTCTTGCCAATATGAAAGAAATTAATTTATCAGGTAAGTTCTTAAATTAAATATGTTTTTTGCTAAAGTGATAGGGCTAAGATCTGCATATATCTGGAGAGAATCTTCTCCAAAGATCAATGGGGACTTCTTCCTAGCTGCTTGAAGAATCTTTTCTTTATCAGTAAACTTGTGACATCTAAATATGATTTCCCTGGGAGGTGCGGTGGCTGCTGGCTTGTTTTTGAAGGCAGGGCCGCCATCAGGGGGTGACAGGGGTGACTCCTGTCAGGGGCCCAATGGGCCAGGGGGGGCCCAATGGGCCAGGGGGGGGCCATGAGGAAAGAACTAAAAAAAAAAAAATTTTTTTTTTACATTTTGGCAGCCACCAGTGGGTACTACAGCAGAGTGATAATTGAGCATGTAAAATGTTATTACAAGGAGTAAAGTATTTTTCTGAGTGTGCACTAAACCACTATGTACAGTGTGAGACAGACTTGGCACTTTGTACAGTGTGTGCCTGAGTCAGACAGCAGATCATTTTCATTTGCAGAGGAGGTAGGACTTAGCAAATGTTTTTTATTTCTTTGTGCAATTCCGGATTGTAACTTCAGTGTGGTAGTAGTTTTTAGCAGCAGTGTATTTATGATTATTTGACAATGCTGTAGAAATTCTTTATTTAAAACCATGCAGAAATGTTTCCTCCTCAATACACAAATAGGTGCCCTTTTGGCAGATATGCATTTTTTATATATATTATATATATTACATTCCAGTTTTCCTTTATGCAAGGAGGCATTTTATCTAAGATTTTTACATCTGCATAAAATGTTATACGCTCAGACTAAGATTGCTCAGTGTTTGAAATGAGACAGGTTAACTTAAAACTGTTCAGTTTACTCTACAGCTGACTTAATTTTGAAATACATAGCAACAAGCCTAAATCCTGCATTTAACCAGATCTAATGGTATGAGTACCACAGCTTATGGTTCCACCAAGACCATATAGAGTACATAATTTTCAAAATCCAGTACAGCTGACAGATGGGAACATTTGTACACTATATTTGAAGTGGTGCTCTTGGTTGGGGAAAATGGGGAAAAAACAAACAAACATATGTCAACCTTTTAAACGTACTTTTCTTCATCTAGCCATCTACCCAGATCATTAATGTACAATTTTGAATTTACAGAATTATTTTTGTTTGCACATTTACAAATATGATTCTTTAAAAAGTGATATCTTAATTTCTGCAATTTTTTTATCATGCATGTCACACTGTTGATTTAGGGGATGCAAGGTGCATAAATGTTTCCTCCTGTGAGTGTTTCTGTGGGTGTCTGTGTTTATGTCTTTGTGCTTTGGTTTGTGTCTCTATGAGTGTGTATGTATTTTTTTTCTGTGGGTCTCTCTTTGAGGGTGGGTGTGTATGTCTTTGTGCATTTTCTGTGAGGGTGTGAGCATATGTCTTTGAGCTTTTTCTATGGGTGTCTCTGTGAGGGTGGGTGTGTATGTCTGTGTTTTCTGTGGATGTCTCTGTGAGGGTGTGTGTTTGTAAGTATGTATGTATGTCTGTGTTTTCTGTGGATGTCTCTGTGAGGGTGTGTGTTTTATGTGGATGTCTGTGAGGGTGTGTGCATATGTCTTTGAGCTTTTTCTATGGGTGTCTCTGTGAGGGTGTGTGTATGTTTGTCTTTGTGTGTATGTCTGTGTTTTATGTGGATGTCTCTGTGAGGGTGTGTGTTTTCTGTGGATGTCTCAGTGAGGGTGTGTGTATGTATGTCTTTCTGTATTTTATGTGGTTGTCTCTCAGTGTGTGTATGTCTTTGTGTGTTTTCTGTGGGTGTCTCTGTGTGTGTGTATGTCTATGTGTTTTTGCTGAGGCAGTCTCTGTCGGTGTTTCCTTGGGTGTTTGTGCAAGTTTGAGTTTGTTATGTGTGTGTCCATTCTCTGTTCCTTTTTAGGATATTATGACCTTACTACTGATTATTCACATCTTTCTACCGACTTTGAGACTAACAAGACCTTTCCGGAAGTCACCAATCCACCATTTAACCTTTAAATTATTGTTTAGGCAGTTCAGGGCCCTTCCTTTCAGCCACTGCATGCTGTTGTCATCATTTAGTTGGCATCTTCCTTTACAAAAAGATAATCATAACTCCATATTTTGTTTTCTAAATCTCCTTTTTTTTTTACAAAACTGTAGTTTACCTCATTACTTGTCAGGTCAATGTAAACAAGTGCTGAGTGTCTGTTTAGGTAGGTGTCTGTGTCTGAGTGTGTTTCTTTGCGTGTCTGCTAGAGTGTCTATATGTGAACCCTTATGTGTGAGTGTGTGTGTTTCAGTGTACGAGAGTGTGTGTGTGTGTTTCAGTGTACGAGTGTGTATGTGTGTGTATGTTACTATCTTTACAACATTTTCAAGTTTAAATAGACACTTAAGAATAAAGTGCATATACGTTTTAGTCACTTGGTCAAAAATTGCACATGTCAAAGGAGGGGTGGGGGGGCCCTGATCAATGGTTAAGTCACGGGCCCCAAAATTTCTAGTGGCGGCCCTGGTTGAAGGGCTATAGTCATTGAGTTAGAGGTTTGAGTGTTATCTTCCACCTGTTCTTCTAATTGTAGCAGTCTATTTCCAAGTTCTGTGATATCCCTTTTGACCTCAGCTAGGCCGTCTTTAATTAGTTTGCTAACTTGCGACATGAAAGATGTTAAGTCTGCCCTCATGGGTAGTGCTTGTAGATCTGCCCTAGTAATAGACATGTTGTTTGCACGGGTAGTGGCTGCTGTACATTCCTGTTCCTCTGGGGTGTCTTGTGATGAAAGGTCTGTGTCACCATTATATGCAGTGTCACAAGGCTTGAAAAAATTGTTCAGCTTTCCTCCGCCCAAGTTTATTCCCTTAGTGTTTTTTACGGGCAGGAAGGTCGTCTGGCCGCAATCTTTGCGGCCTAGGGTTTGAGTAGGTATAGTGTCTGATAAGGGTATAGTTATTCAGCTGTATTGTGTTTTAGGCCGGATCTGATGTTTTGATTTCTCCTCGCTCTGGGGAAGGGTTTATTGATATAGCTGCATTATATAGGGTTGCCACCTGTCCCTTAAAATACAGAACACTTATAAGTTACACATGCTGCAGGGTGTGCAGGGAGGAATATGAATAGTGCTGTCCAGAAACACAATACATGTTCCTCCCTGCTTACCCTACAGCATGTGTAACTCATAAGTGTCCAGGAAAACATGGCTGAGGTGGCAACCCTAGCGTTATATCAGGGCCTTTTTAGATTTGCTAGTCCCCTTTTATGCGGTCTGTTAATTTCTGCTTGACTGACAGTGCATTTTAATGTCCAAGCCTTAACTATTTTCGTTTGGGATATATCTCCCCCTGATTGTGTATAAAAGATGCGTGTCTTAGGTCTTAGTGGTTGTGAGACAGGGATCATTTAGTGTCTTCTTACCGTAATTTAACTGCTGCGGTCTTCAGCTGTGATCCTGTTCTCCTTTATTTTTTAATTGCTGCTGTTATTTGAGCCCGAGACTTATGCTGGTAATCCGGTGCTAAATGCACTTCTGCTCACTGCGTTGCGCACTCGCTGTGGATCTCTACGCCATGCGGCTCTTGATTGCAGGTTGTTTAGGCCCAGAGCTGTTATGTGCGTTTTGAAGGAGATTACAGGTTACTGCTTCACCGTGTTCCCTCCTGATGTAGTCAGTAGGTGATTTTTATGTTAGGAGTATGTTTTGGAGTATCATACCCAATGTGAGTTTCTTGCCACGGAGCTCTAGTTTTTTGCAGGCATACTCGTCTGCAGTCGGCTCCGCCCCCTGTCTAATGCTATTTTTGTTTGTATAGTGCATTATCCAGGACATGGAGTGAGATAAAGAGGAGATAGAGGCTATTGAAAAATAAAGGCATACTGTATATTAGTAGGAGAATATTAGGTCCACCACTGGTACCACCCTTCTGATCATCTTTGTTAGTACCCTAAATGTTATGTTTATGGAACACTCCTTGAAAGTGATATGGAATCCAAAATATATATTTAATAATTCAGACAAACCACTTTTCAATTTCTTTCATTCTCTTGATATCTTTTGTTAAAGGAGCAGTCATGCACTACTGGGAGCTAGCTGAGCACGTCAGGTACACCAATGACCAATCATCAACTAGCTTCAGGTAGTACATTGCTGCTCCTTCCTAGGTATTGTTTTTAACAAAGGATATCAAGAGAAAAAATCAAATTAAATAAATTAAAATGAAGAGTTGATTAAAATTACATGATCTATCTGAATCATGAAAGAAAATTTGCGGGTTTCATGTCACTTTACTTTCACACTACTTCCTGCATAACCAGCCATACTAACAGAAAGCCACGTACAGACTCCATCACACACACACAAACAGAACCATGTGGGGTACATATAAACACCTATATACACTTACACCTACATACAGACCTACACACAGATATCATGTCCTTATATACATGCACGTGCCCACACCCACAACTAGCAACTTCCCCTCTTTATCCTAGAACACTGCACCTACTCTGTGGAATGTTCTACATTGCTGCCATACTGTTTACCACCAATAAACTGATTAAACAGCTTTGTAAAACTTCTTCTTTAGTATATCTTCCAAATAGTCTAATCTGGTTCACTCCTCTCAGTGTTGAAATAGCAGATTCTAAAATCTTCAGCATGTGGGCTTTTCTCCATCTTCATAAGAATTTTTTAATCAGTGTTAAATGGTTTTAACATTCACTGAGACCCATTGTTTAGCACTGCAGAATATGATGCTGATTTAGAAAACATTGATTACAATTATACAGTCCATCTACCACAAGAGGGCGCAATGGTAACAATTTTACCACACGTTAGAATGGCATAAGAACCTTGCTATTTCTGCTACTCTCCTAATGCAACCAAGTTTTCAACTGGCATTACTGGCTGCACTGCTGCATTATGTACCAAATTTAAAATCACCTAAAATAATTTTCCCCAAGTCCCGTTCATGCGATCATGTGATTTCATTGATGGGATCGGGTCAGGGGGAAGTGCCTATAACACTAGGCACTCCCCCAGCCCGCATTACCATATAGTAAGCGGTTAATGAAAGGGGAGAGCTGATTAAGCACACAGCAACTTAAGGGCTAACTTTTGGTTGGAGCAGCTAGGTGTGTGTTGGTGTAATAGCTGGTGTGGCAGCTAGGGGGAGAAGTGTCAGAGGCTTTATTAGTGACTGCAGGCAGGAAATACTGTCACTAACCTGTTTTTGTCTTCCCTCCCTATCTTCCCAAATTATAGGTTTTCGGGTAGCAGTTCATGGAAGATTCTGCGAAGATGGTGGCAGTTCATCAGGGATGTCGGCAATAGTCTCACTCTGGCTGGGAGCTGAATATTCATGCCTTAATGGTGCTTTTAGGGACCCCCCTTCGGGACTAACAGTATTTTGGCCGAGTAACCATGGTCTTACTAGTGTGGGGGTCCCTCAACCCCTGTTTAGTGTGGACACATGGCGTCATGGTGTCCTGTTGCGTCGGCAGCGGGGTGCGACAAAAATAGCAGGCTTAGCCTGGGGGCTTAATGAGGGGAGGGGGACAAGTAGAGCAAGCAACACTAGTCACCGGGGCTATATTATGGTGCCTCACTGCTAGATCCCTCCTGATAGCCAACGAAGCTGATGGAAAGGTGGTCGCACCCTTTACTTTGGGGTTGTAGGACAGTGGAAATCTTGCCGGCTAACATTGTTATTTAGAGTTAACAATAAAAAAATAAAAAATATTTGTTAAATAAATGTAACCCCTGTCCCCAGTGGGGAAGGGGTCTTCACCCATAACTGGTGTCTGAGTCTTTATTTTGGGAGTTGTGTTTGGTATAGGTAAAGGTGTATCACCTAGAAAGGAAGGTATAGAAAGTTTTACCATTAGGTTTCAGGACAGCCCAATGGCTAGGACATTCCATGGCATCCTAACGGCGGTGAAAGCTCAGCATGGAACATCCTAACAGCGGGAAGGGGTTAAACTTAACCCCTTCCTGGCAATACTCATCTGTCAACATTGAAAAAAAAATTCTGATGTAAATAAATTAGTAAAAATTAAAATCATGCAATTGTTCATACAATTGCGTGATTGCAATGATGGGATTGTGTCAGGGGGAGTGCCGATGACACTAGGTACGCCTCCAGCCTGCATTCCCATATTGGAAGCGGCTAAGGTTTCAGGACAGCCGAACAGGTAAGATGTACCATGCTGTCCTAACGGCGCTAAATGCCAGGCCGTCCGGACTTTAGCGCTGTTAGGACGTCACAGAAAATCCTGGGCTTTAGCATCATTAGGAAAGCATGGAACGTCTTAACCGTTCGTTCCATGGCATCCTAATGGCACTAAAGTCCAGGACTTTCCGTTCCATTCTAACATCTCTAAAGCCCACAACTTTCCGTCTCTAAAGCCCAGGACATGCCCTGCCGTCCTAATGGCGCTGAAACTGTGCTGTGCTATAACACCATTAGACTGGCATGGAACGTCCTGGCCAGTAGCGCCGTTAGGATGGCATGGAATGTCCTGGGCTTTAGTGTCACTAGGACAGCATGGAACGAACCTGGTGCTAAAGCCCAGGACTTTCCATTCCGTTCTAACGTCTCTAAAGCCTACGACTTTCCATTCCATTCTAACATCTCTAAAGCCTGTCCTGGGCTGTAGTGACGTTAGGACAGCATGAAACGTCCTGTGCTTTTTTATTTAAAACAGCTGAACGGGTAAGACATTCCATGCCATCCTAATGGATAAAACCCAGGACGTTCTGTGCTGTTCTAATGGAACTAAAGCCCATCCTTGGCTTTAACGCCATTAGGATGGCATGGAACGTCCTGGACTTTAGGGCTGTAAGGATGGCACGGAACATCCTGGCCATTAGGATGGCATGAATTGTCTTGCCCGTTTGTTCCGTACCGTTCTAATGGCACTAAATCCCTGGACATTCCGTTCTCTCCTAACAGTGCTAAAGTCCAGAAAGTTACGTGCCATCATAATTGCGCTAAAGCCCAGGACATTCCATTTTTTTCTATTGGTGCTAAAGCTTAGTACATTCTGTGCCGTCCTAACAATGCTAAAGCATGGCATGTAACGTCCTGGGCTTTAGCGCCGTCAGGACGGCATGGAACATCCAAGTGTTTAGGGCTGTTAGGACAGAATATCCTGGGCTTTAGCGCCATTAGGACGGCATGGAACATTTTACCCATTTGTTCTGTGCCGTCCTAATAGCGTTAAAGTCCAGGACATTCCGTGCCGTCCTAATGGTGCTAAAGCTTTAACGCTGTTTAGCGCCATTGGGATGGCATGGAACGTCCTGGGCTTTAGGACCATTAGGATGGCATGGAACGTCCTGGGCCTTAGTGCCATTAGAATGGCATGGAACGTATTAATTTATCTCTTTTTTCCCCCACCTCCCCAACAACTTTAAGCTCCTCTTCAAAACATTTAAGTCTAATAATAAAAAAATTTTTTACAAAATTAAAAATTACTATTAGACTTAAATGTTTTGAAAAAGAGCATGAAGTTGTTGAGGAGGTAAGGGGAAAAAAGAGTTAAAGTAATACGTTCTGTGCCGTCCTTAATGGTGCTAAGACCCAGGACATTCCTTGCCATCCTAACAGCGCTAAGGCCCAGGACATTTAGTGCCGTCCTTACGGCACTAATGTCCAGTATGTTCTGTGCCACCCAGGATGGGCGTTAGCGCCTTTAGGATGGTACGGAACAGCCTGAGCTTTAGTGCCACCGAGGGACAGCACGTCTTGGGCCTTGGCCCGCCTTGTGGGGCACCGCGTCTTGGTCCTTGGCACCGCCTTGTGGGTGCCATGTCCTGGGTTCTTCGCACCACCCTTGGGGGTGCTGCCTCCTGGGCCATGTCGCTGCATTGGGGGGTGCCACGCCCTGTGCCTCCCAGCCTTGGCGTCTTTTTTTCTTCTTCTTCTCCCCCCAACACTCCAGCATTGGCACCACGGGGGCATCATGTCCTGGGACTTGGCGCCATGGGCCTTGATGCTGGGGGGACACAGTGTCCTGGACCTTTGCACCACGCCCTGGGCCTTGGTGCCACAGAGGAAGCTTGTCCTGGGCCTTGGTGCATGGAGGCGGCTGGTCCTATGCCTTGGCGCTACGGGGGTGTAGCATCCTGAGCCTTGGCACCACAAGGGCACCATGTCCTGGGCCTTGGCGCTGCGGGGGTGCCGCTTCCTGGGCCTTGGCACCGCATCTTGGGCCTTGGCGCCATGGGGGGGTAGTTTCCTGGGTCCTGGTGGCACGGGGGAGGAATGTCCTTGGCTTTCGCACCACGGGGAAGTCGCACCTTGTTGGGCACCGCATCTTGGGCCTTGGCGCCGCCTTGTGGGGCACCGCGTCTTGGGCCTTGGTGCCCGCCTTGTGGGTGCCATGTCCTGGGTTCTTGGCCCCGCCTTTGGGGGCACTGCCTCCTAGGCCATGTCGCCGCATTGGGGGGGTGCCACGTCCTGGGCCTCCCAGCATTGGCGTCTTTATTTTTTTTTTCTTCCCCCCCCCCCAACACTCCAGCATTGGCACCACGGGGGCGTCATGTCCTGGAACTGTGCCTTGGCACCACGGGGGTGTAGCATCCTGGGCCTTGGCGCCACAAGGGCGCCATGCCCTGGGCCTTGGTGCCGTGGGGGTGCCGCTTCCTGGGCCTTGGCGCCGCATCTTGGGCCTTGGGGCCATGTCCTGGGCCTTGGCGCCATGGGGGGGTCCTTTCCTGGTTCCTGGGGGCGGCGTGTCCTTGGCTTTGGCGCCAAGGGGGAGTCGCGTCCTGGGCCTTGGCATCACAGGTGCATAGCATCCTGGGCCTTGGGGGCACCGCATCCTGGGCCTTGGGGGCGCTGCGTCCTGGGCCTTGACACCGCTTTGGGGGGTGCAGGGTCCTTGGCGCAACTTCCTGGGCCTTGGTGCTGCCTTGTGGGTGCTGCATCCTGGGCCTTGGCACCCCCTTGGGGGCGTCGCATCCTGGGTTCTTGACACTGCCTTGGGGGGCGCCACATCCTGGGCCCTGGAGAGCCGCATTCTGGGCTTGGCACCGCCTTGGGGGTGCCGTGTCCTGGGTTCATGGCGCTGCCTTGGGGGTGCAGGGTACTGGGCCTTGGTGACACCTTGGGGGGCGCCGTGTCCTGGGCTTTGGAGCTGCCTTGGGGGGCACGGGATCCTGGGCCATTGCGCCGCCTTGGAGGACGTTGTGTCCTGGGCCATGGTGCAGCCTTGTGGGCACCGCATCTTGGACCCTGGGGGCACCCCATTCTGGGACTTGGCGCGATGCCCTGGGGCTCCGTGTCCTGGGTTCTTGGTGCCACCTTGGGGCTCCACGTCCTGGGTTCTTGACGCCGCCTTGGAGGGTGCTGCGTCCTGGGCCTTGGTGCCTCCTTGGAGGGCGCTGCGTCTTGGGCCTTGGCACCGCCTTGGAGGGCGCCATGTCTTGTGGGGCACCGCGCCTTGGGCCTTGGCGTTGCCTTGTGGGGCACCGCGCCTTGGGCCTTGGCGTTGCTTTTTTGGGTACCGCATCCTGGGACTTGGCGCCACCTTAGGGCTCTGAGTCCTGGGTTCTTGGCTCCGCCTTGGGGCATCCTGGGCCTTTGCACCGCCTTGGAGGTCGCCGCGTCCTGGGTCTTGGAGCCACCTTGTGGGGCTCCGCGTCCTGGGTTCTTGGCGCCGCCTTGGGGCTCAGAGTCCTGGGTTCTTGGCATAGCCTTGGGGCTCCGCGTCCTGGGTTCTTGGTGCCGCCTTGGGGGCGCCAGGTCCTGGGACTTGGCGCCACCTTGGAAGGTGCCGCATCCTGGGCCTTGGCGCCACCTTGGAGGGCACTGCATCCTGGGCCTTGGTACCGCCTTGGAGGGCGCTGCGTCTTGGGCCTTGGCGCCACCTTGGAGGGCGCCGCGTCTTGGGCCTTGTGGGGCACCATGCCTTGGGCCTTGGCATTGCCTTGTGGGTGCCACGTCCTGAATTCTTGGCACCGCCCTTGGGGGTGCTGCCTCCTGGGCCATGTCGCTGCCTTGGAGGGTGTCGCATCCTGGGCCTTAGCGCTGCCTTGGGGGGTGCCGCATCTTGGACCCTGAGGGCGCCACATCCTGGGACTTGGCGCCGCCTTGGGGCTCTGAGTCCTGGGTTCTTGGCGCTGCCTTGGGGCGTCCTGGGCCTTTGCACCGCCTTGGAGGGCACTGCGTCCTGGGACTTGATGCTGCCATGGAGGGCGCCGCATCCTGGGACTTGGCACCGCCTTGGGGCTCCGAGTCCTGGGTTCTTGGCGTCGCCTTGGAGCTCCGTGTCCTAGGTTCTTGGCACCGCCTTGGGGGCACCAGGTTCTGGGACTTGTTGCCGCCTTGGAGGGTGCCGCGTCCTGGGCATTGGCGCCGCCTTGGAGGGTGCCATGTCCTGGGTCTTGGTGCCACCATGGAGGACGCTGCGTCCTGGGCCTTGGCGCTGCCTTGGAGGGCACTGTGTCTTGGGCCTTGGCGTTGCCTTGTGGGGCACCGCGTCTTGAGCCTTGGTGCTGCCTTGTGGGTGCCACGTCCTGGGTTCTTGGCACCGCCCTTTGGGGAGCTGCCTCCTGGGCCATGTCGCTGCCTTGGAGGGTGTTGCATCCTGAGCCTTGGTGCCGCCTTGGGGCTCCGCATCCTGGGTTCTTGGTGCCGCCTTGGGGCTCCACGTCCTGGGCCTTGGCATAGCCTTGTGGGGCACCGTGTCTTGGGTGTTGGCGTAGCCTTGTGGGGCACTGTGTCTTGGGCCTTGGCGCCGCCTTGTGGGGCACTGCGTCTTGGGCCTTGGTGCCGCCTTGTGGGTGCCACATCCCGCGTCCTAGGCCTTAGCGCCACCTTGGAGGGCCCCGCGTCTTGGGCCTTGGCGCCGCCTTGGAGGATGCCACGTCTTGGGCCTTGGCCCGCCTTGTGGGGTACCGCATCTTGGGCCTTGGCGCTGCCTTTTGGGTGCCACATCCTGCATCCTAGGCCTTGGCGCCGCCTTGGAGGGCGCCGCATCTTGGGCCTTGGTGCCGCCTTGGAGGGCGCCACGTCTTGGGCCTTGGCGCTGCCTTGTGGGGCACCGCGTCTTGGGCCTTGGCACCGCCTTGTGTGTGCCACGCCCTGAGTTCTTGATGCCGCTTTGGAGGGCGCCGCCTCGGGGCGTCCTGGGCCTTGGCGCCGCCTCGGAGGGGCGCGGCGTCCTGGGCCTTGGCGCCGCCTTGGAGGGCGCGGCGTCCTGGGCCTTGGAATCGCCTTGGAGGGTGCGACATCCTGGGCCTTGGCGCCGCCCTGTGGGGCACCGCGTCTTGGGCCTTGGCGCCGCCTGTGGGGCGCCGCGTCTTGGGCCTTGGCACTGCCCTGTGGGGCGCCGCGTCTTGGGCCTTGGCGTCGCCCTGTGGGGCGCCGCGTCTTGGGCCTTGGCGCCGCCTGTTGGGTGCCGCGTCTTGGGCCTTGGTGCCGCCCTGCGGGGCGCCGCGTCTTGGGCATTGGCGCCGCCCTGTGGGGGCGCCGCGTCTTGGGCCGTTGCGCCGCCCTGGAGGGTGCCGCACCTTGGGCCTTGGCGCCGCGTCTTGGGCCTTGGCGCCGCGTCTTGGGCCTTGGCGCCGCCCTGTGGGGTGCCGTGTCTTGGGCCTTGGCGCTGCCCTGTGGGGCGCCGCCCTGTGGGGCGCCGCGTCTTGGGCCTTGGCACCGCCCTGTGGGGCGCCGCGTCTTGGGCCTTGGCGCCGCCGTGTGGGGCGCCGCGTCTTGGGCCTTGGCGCCGCCCTGTGGGGCGCCACGTCTTGGGCCTTGGCGCCGCCCTGTGGGGCGCCACGTCTTGGGCCTTGGCGCCGCCCTGTGGGGCACCGCGTATTGGGCCTTGGCGCGGCCGTGTGGGGCACCACGTCTTGGGCCTTGGCGCCGCCTATGGGGCGCCGCGTCTTGGGCCTTGGCGCCACCCTGTGGGGCACCGCCCTGTGAGGCGCCGCGTCTTGGGCCTTGGCGCCGCCCTGTGGGGTGCCGCGTCTTGGGCCTTGGCGCCGCCCTGTGGGGCGCCGCGTCTTGGGCCTTGGCGCCGCTGTGTGGGGCGCTGCGTCTTGGGCCTTGGGGGCGCCGCGTCTTGGGCCTGTGGCGCCGCCCTGTGGGGCACCGCATCTTGGGCCTTAGCGCCGCCTGTGGGGCACCGCCCTGTGGGGTGCCGCATCTTGGGCCTTGGCGCCGCCCTGTGGGGCACCACGTTTTGGGCCTTGGCACCGCCCTGTGGGGCGCCGCGTTTTGGGCCTTGGCGCCGCCCTGTGTTGGGCGCCGCGTCTTGGGCCTTGGCGCCACCCTGTGGAGCGCCGCATCTTGGGCCTTGGCTCCGCCCTGTGGGGCGCCGAGTCTTGGGCCTTGGCGCCGCCTGTGGGGCGCCGCGTCTTGGGCCTTGGCGCCGCGTCTCGGGCTTTGGCGCCGCCCTGTGGGGCGCCGCGTCTTGGGCCTTGGAGCCGCCGCGTCTTGGGCCTTGGCGCCGCCCTGTGGGGCGCCGTGTCTTGGGCCTTGGCGCCGCCCTGTGGGGCACCGCGTCTTGGGCCTTAGCGCCGCCTGTGGGGCGCCGGCCTGTGGGGTGCCGCGTCTTGGGCCTTGGCGCTGCCTGTGGGGCACCGTCCTGTGGGGCGCCGTGTCTTGGGCCTTGGCGCCGCCCTGTGGGGCGCCGTGTCTTGGGCCTTGGCGCCGCCCTGTGGGGCGCTGCGTCTTGGGCCTTGGCGCCGCCCTGTGGGGCACTGCGTCTTGGGCCTTGACGCCGCCTGTGGGGTGCCGCTTTTTGGGCCTTGGCGCTGCCCTGTGGGGCGCCGCGTCTTGGGCCTTGGCGCCGCCCTGTGGGGCGCCACGTCTTGGGCCTTGGCGCCGCCTGTTGGGCGCCGTGTCTTGGGCCTTGGCGCCGCCCTGTGGGGCACTGCGTCTTGGGCCTTGACGCCGCCTGTGGGGTGCCGCTTTTTGGGCCTTGGCGCTGCCCTGTGGGGCGCCGCGTCTTGGGCCTTGGCGCCGCCCTGTGGGGCGCCACGTCTTGGGCCTTGGCGCCGCCTGTTGGGCGCCGCGTCTTGGGCCTTGGTGCCGCCCTGTGGGGTGCCGCGTCTTGGGCCTTGGCGCCGCCCTGTGGGGGCGCCGCGTCTTGGGCCTTTGCACCGCCCTGGAGGGTGCCGCACCTTGGGCCTTGGCGCCGCGTCTTGGTCCTTGGCGCCGCCGTGTGGGGCGCCGCGTCTTGGGCCTTGGCGCCGCCCTGTGGGGCGCCGCGTCTTGGGCCTTGGCGCTGCCGTGTGGGCCACCGCGTCTTGGGCCTTGGCGCCGCCTGTGGGGCGCCGCGTCTTGGGCCTTGGCGCCGCCCTGTGGGGCGCCGCGTCTTGGGCCTTGGCACCGCCCTGTGGGGCGCCGTGTCTTGGGCCTTGGCACCGCCCTGTGGGGCGCCACATCTTGGGCCTTGGCGCCGCCCTGTGGGGCGTCGCGTCTTGGGCCTTGGCGCCGCCCTGTGGGGTGCCGCGTCTTGGGCCTTGGCGCCGTCCTGGAGGGTGCCGCGTCTTGGGCCTTGGCGCCGCATCTTGGGCCTTGGCGCCGCCCTGTGGGGCGCTGTGTCTTGGGCCTTGGCGCCGCCCTGTGGGGTGCCGCGTCTTGGGCCTTGGCGCCGCGTCTTGGGCCTTGGCGCCGCTGTGTGGGGCGCTGCGTCTTGGGCCTTGGGGGCGCCGCGTCTTGGGCCTGTGGCGCCGCCCTGTGGGGCACCGCATCTTGGGCCTTAGCGCCGCCTGTGGGGCACCGCCCTGTGGGGTGCCGCATCTTGGGCCTTGGCGCCGCCCTGTGGGGCACCACGTTTTGGGCCTTGGCACCGCCCTGTGGGGCGCCGCGTTTTGGGCCTTGGCGCCGCCCTGTGTTGGGCGCCGCGTCTTGGGCCTTGGCGCCACCCTGTGGAGCGCCGCGTCTTGGGCCTTGGCTCCGCCCTGTGGGGCGCCGAGTCTTGGGCCTTGGCGCCGCCTGTGGGGCGCCGCGTCTTGGGCCTTGGCGCCGCGTCTCGGGCTTTGGCGCCGCCCTGTGGGGCGCCGCGTCTTGGGCCTTGGAGCCGCTGCGTCTTGGGCCTTGGCGCCGCCCTGTGGGGCGCCGTGTCTTGGGCCTTGGCGCCGCCCTGTGGGGCACCGCGTCTTGGGCCTTAGCGCCGCCTGTGGGGCGCCGGCCTGTGGGGTGCCGCGTCTTGGGCCTTGGCGCCTCCCTGTGGGGCGCCAAGTCTGGGCCTTGGCGCCGCCCTGTGGGGCAACCCACTTTGGGCCTTGGCGCTGCCTGTGGGGCACCGTCCTGTGGGGCGCCGTGTCTTGGGCCTTGGCGCCGCCCTGTGGGGCGCCGTGTCTTGGGCCTTGGCGCCGCCCTGTGGGGCGCTGCGTCTTGGGCCTTGGCGCCGCCCTGTGGGGCACTGCGTCTTGGGCCTTGACGCCGCCTGTGGGGTGCCGCTTTTTGGGCCTTGGCGCTGCCCTGTGGGGCGCCGCGTCTTGGGCCTTGGCGCCGCCCTGTGGGGCGCCACGTCTTGGGCCTTGGCGCCGCCTGTTGGGCGCCGCGTCTTGGGCCTTGGTGCCGCCCTGTGGGGTGCCGCGTCTTGGGCCTTGGCGCCGCCCTGTGGGGGCGCCGCGTCTTGGGCCTTTGCGCCGCCCTGGAGGGTGCCGCACCTTGGGCCTTGGCGCCGCGTCTTGGTCCTTGGCGCCGCCGTGTGGGGCGCCGCGTCTTGGGCCTTGGCGCCGCCCTGTGGGGCGCCGCGTCTTGGGCCTTGGCGCTGCCGTGTGGGCCACCGCGTCTTGGGCCTTGGCGCCGCCTGTGGGGCGCCGCGTCTTGGGCCTTGGCGCCGCCCTGTGGGGCGCCGCGTCTTGGGCCTTGGCGCCACATCTTGGGCCTTGGCGCCGCCCTGTGGGGCGTCGCGTCTTGGGCCTTGGCGCCGCCCTGTGGGGTGCCGCGTCTTGGGCCTTGGCGCCGTCCTGGAGGGTGCTGCGTCTTGGGCCTTGGCGCCGCATCTTGGGCCTTGGCGCCGCCCTGTGGGGCGCTGTGTCTTGGGCCTTGGCGCCGCCCTGTGGGGTGCCGCGTCTTGGGCCTTGGCGCCGCGTCTTGGGCCTTGGCGCCACCCTGTGGGGCGCCGCGTCTTGGGCCTTGGTGCCGCCATGTGGGGTACCGCGTCTTGGGCCTTGGCGCCGCCCTGTGGGGCGCCGCGTCTTGGGCCTTGGCGCCGCCCTGTGGGGGCGCCGCGTCTTGGGCCTTGGCGCCGCCCTGGAGGGCGCCGCGTCTTGGGCCTTGGCGCCGCCCTGTGGGGCGCCGCGTCTTGGGCCTTGGCGACGCCGTGTGGGGCGCCGCGTCTTGGGCCTTGGCGCCGCCGTGTGGGGCGCCGCGTCTTGGGCCTTGGCGCCGCCCTGCGGGGCGCTGCGTTTTGGGCCTTGGCGCCGCCCTGTGGGGCGTCGCGTCTTGGGCCTTGGCGCCGTCCTGGAGGGTGCCGCGTCTTGGGCCTTGGCGCCGCATCTTGGGCCTTGGCGCCGCCCTGTGGGGCGCCGCGTCTTGGGCCTTGGCGCCGCCCTGTGGGGTGCCGCGTCTTGGGCCTTGGCGCCGCGTCTTGGGCCTTGGCGCCGCCCTGTAGGGCGCCGCGTCTTGGGCCTTGGCGCCGCCCTGTGGGGGCGCCGCGTCTTGGGCCTTGGCGCCGCCCTGTGGGGGCGCCGCGTCTTGGGCCTTGGCGCCGCCGTGTGGGGTGCCGCGTCTTGGGCCTTGGCGCCGCCCTGTGGGGCGCCGCGTCTTGGGCCTTGGCGCCGCCCTGTGGGGGCGCCGCGTCTTGGGCCTTGGCGCCGCCCTGTGGGGGCGCCGCGTCTTGGGCCTTGGCGCCGCCCTGCGGGGCGCCGCGTCTTGGGCCTTGGCGCCGCCGTGCGGGGCGCCGCGTCTTGGGCCTTGGCGCCGCCCTGCGGGGCGCCGCGTCTTGGGCCTTGGCGCCGCCCTGCGGGGCGCCGCGTCGTGGGCCTTGGCGCCGCCCTGCGGGGCGCCGCGTCTTGGGCCTTGGCGCCGCCCTGCGGGGCGCCGCGTCTTGGGCCTTGGCGCCGCCCTGCGGGGCGCCGCGTCGTGGGCCTTGGCGCCGCCCTGCGGGGCGCCGCGTCTTGGGCCTTGGCGCCGCCCTGCGGGGCGCCGCGTCTTGGGCCTTGGCGCCGCCCTGCGTCTTGGGCCTTGGCGCCGCCGTGCGGGGCGCCGCGTCTTGGGCCTTGGCGCCGCCGTGCGGGGCGCCGCGTCTTGGGCCTTGGCGCCGCCCTGCGGGGCGCCGCGTCTTGGGCCTTGGCGCCGCCCTGCGGGGCGCCGCGTCTTGGGCCTTGGCGCCGCCCTGCGGGGCGCCGCGTCTTGGGCCTTGGCGCCGCCGTGTGGGGGCGCCGCGTCTTGGGCCTTGGCGCCGCCCTGTGGGGGCGCCGCGTCTTGGGCCTTGGCGCCGCCCTGTGGGGGCGCCGCGTCTTGGGCCTTGGCGCCGCCCTGTGGGGGCGCCGCGTCTTGGGCCTTGGCGCCGCCCTGCGGGGCGCCGCGTCTTGGGCCTTGGCGCCGCCCTGCGGGGCGCCGCGTCTTGGGCCTTGGCGCCGCCGCCCTGGAGGGTCCCGCGTCCTGGGTTTTTGGCACCGTCCTGGGGGGCGCCGCCTCCTGGGCCATGTCGCTGTCTTTTTATTTTTCTCCTTTTTCCCCCACCCCCCAGCTCTTTTTTAAAAAAAATTACTAACAGTTTGACCAACGTTTCTAAGCTGTCTTTTAACTTAGGGTGAGTTTATTCAGCCTCATTTACATAAAATATGCAAATTTATTTACTTTGAATTGTGGGAAAAATATATCATCATTCAACAGATAGTACAAAAAAGGGACTTCCCTCCCACCTCTCTTTCTCTAACCCTACTCCCTCTTTTCATTTTCTTCCTCCTCCTCCCACCCCTCTTTCCTCTAGCCCTACTGCCTCTTTTCATTTTCTTCCTCCCACACCTCTATTTTCCTTTTCTCCTCTCTCCACCCATTCAACCAGGCTGTATACATTGTTCATATTATTGTGTTTGTTGATACACCCAGGCTCGAACCCATGACTCCATGATCTGTTTATTAGCGCATCATCTCTCTGAGCCACCACAACCAACACTTCAGGACTGAGTCTTCTAATATCTATATCATTCAGATTCCCTTAGAATTGTTTAAAAAAAAAAAAAAAAAAAAATTAAGCAGCACTTGGAATCGAACCCAAAACACATAAATTCAAACAGCAGTGCTTTAGCTTGCTGAGCTACAAACAGTTTCTGATCTGGTTGTTTCTTCTAATCATTATAACATTCCAGAAATACTATAAGCATCACAGGGAATCAAACCCAAGAAAATAAATTGTGAATTTTCAACCACTAATCCACTACACGGACTGATGACAAATACTGTATGTTTTCCTTTTGAACTAATACATTCCAACTCAAATATAAATGCACATAGCTAAAATCAATCAAACATGCAAATTAGTGCTGCTAAGAATCATGGGAAATTATTTATTTCACCATAAGTTAAAAAGGGACTTCAAAAACTGCTAAATGAAACAGTGAAGATTTTCTAGCCAAAACTGTGTGTTTAAGTTTTATTCAGATTCGATGAGAAACTAATTAATGATTTTGGTTGTGTTTATTCTGCATTGCTAAAGTATACTTTATACAACTTCCACAAAACCTCTATAGAAAAACATCCATGAATGTTAAGTCCAGATATGAATAGAAAAAACAGATATTATGTGAAAGCTGAATTGATGAGTTTATAAGTACCCTTTAATTCAATGCTTTGTTCTATTTCTGAAGAGATTACCAAAGGAGGTGAATAAAGGATAAATAAAAACAAAGCATCTAAACTAATGAGCTGTGCAAACAGTTTCTACACTACTTCTAAGCTGTCTTTTAACTTAGGGTGAGGGTACTCAGCGCAACAGTCTCTCATCTACATAAAATATGCAAATGTTTATCCATAGTTGGATGTGGAAAATATGACAGCAAAGCATCATGGGAAATACAATCTGTCCCTTATTTTAACCCCTGAATGACAGAGGACTTGCCAAGTACAACCTCCAAAAACTACTCTAATCATAGTATTCCTGTGTAAGCAATCCTCAAAACCCTTATACCCTTATATCTTGTCCTATGTATATAAGTCATAAACCATAAATGGCCTTCATATCAAAGCATTCCGATTTACTTGAAATCAAAGGCTCTTGAAAATATCAAATAACTATAAACACAAAAAAAAAAACCTTTATACCTTTGTCCCATTAAGCTTAGGGAGACCTATTTAAATAAGCAATTAACTAATTGCTAATTTAGAAACAAAATCTTTTCTTTCTCATTGAACAGTCAAATAAACCAGCCAGCATATCCAAAAAGGTAACCAGGTTTTTCCATATATTTCCCCCATATAATCCACAGATCTTAAAAAAGTTTTAGTTTACTGTGGTCTGTTTTTTTTATGACTAATGATTTTTATGTAATAAAAGGAATTAAATTACTTTGGGATATAGACATATTTTTTTTTCTAGTAAAGAATAGTTTGCCTTCAAAATATTTAATCTCTATAAGACAATTACTTCAAAAATCAAGATTTGGTTTTCCAATTACTTCACTCAGATAAAGCCATATAATGGTTCTCTTCATTAAAAAAGTGAACTATCTGGGAGGCCTATAACACAGGCCATTAAGTCTCACTTAAGCTTAGGGAGACTTCTGATATGTAAATCTACAATAGGCACTACCCATTAAAAGGAGGGGCCATGAGAACCAAAGACACTCATTTGTAGTCACTCCCATATATTTTCAAAAACTCACTGAGCTCAATCGTTAAACCAAACCAGTTACCAATTTAGTCAAAAATACTATAAATCAGCCAGTTAAATGGACCCAATCTTTCTCTGAAAAGCCAAATAAACCAGCTGGTGTATCCATAAGAGGAACCACCACTGTGTGCTCTTAATGACGTAAGCACATGCAAGGAAGAACCTCTCATATACTCCCCCCCCCCCATAACTCAGAGAAATAAGACCATCCATAATTATTATAGACACATCAGCACGTCTTTGTGAGAAATTTCAAGTACTTTTTTGACATAGGGTGAGAATACTCAACAGGCTTTTATTAACATAGAGAAAAAAAACCCAACTAAGACCAGTAAAGTATTGTGGGAAACAGATACTCTCCCTAAGTTAAACCAGTTTCTAACATATATTTTATTGTGTGACCCGCTATAGTAAAGAACTTAAATGTTTCTGTGGTCTTTTTATGAGTAATAATTATAAAGTAAAAGGATTAAGTGGGTTTGGAATGAAAACATTAAATTCTTTAATTTACAAAACACCAGAAAAAGAAGTGTACTTAAAGAAACCAATTTTTTTGAGCATTTTTCATGGTTCCAGTTTAGGTTCACCAACTTCTCTCATAAAAAGTCATTTTATTGTTCCCTCCATTCAACTAAAACACTCAGATACCAACAATGACAACTACCATTAAGTCTCAAATAAGCTTAAGGAGACTTTTGATATGTAAACCTTCACTAGACACTCCCCATTAAAGAGAGTGGCCACGTGAGCCAAAGACTTCTATATACACAACTAAACCCAATCAAATAACTAACACTATGCTCAAAATAATGCAAACTCATGCAAAGAAGAATATCTCACATATTCCCCATAATGCAGTGATACAAAATCAGCCCTTACAATTTTTCAAACAGAAGCAAATCTTTGTGAGAAAGTTCAAGAACTTTTTTTGACATAGGATGAGGATACTTAAATGGCTTTTATTAGCATAAAATGCAAATATATATATATTTATGCTTGTAAACAGAAACTAAGACCAGCAAAGTATCATGGGAAATGTATACTCTCCCTAAGTTAAATAAGTCTTTAAAAATATACTGTATTGTATGATCACCTAAAGTACAGGATTTAAAAATGTTTTAGTTTGTTGTGGTCTCTTCTTTTTATGGATAATGATTATTAAATAACGAATTTAAGCTAGATTGAGATGTAGATATATAAATATATTTTAATTCAATTTAAAAAAAAATTCCAAAAGACCAGAAAAAAAAATGATATACTTTTTAATTTCTTTTCTCCATTCAAAGAATAATAAATACCTGGAAGGCCTATAACACAGGCCATTAAGTCTCACTTTAGCTTAGGGAGACTTCTGATATGTAAATCTACAATAGGCACTACCCATGAAAGGGTGTGGCCATAAGAACCAAAGACACTTCTTTCTAGTCACTCATATACACATATTTGCAACAACTAACTAAACCCAATTTATAGACCAATCTAATTAAAATCTAGTCAAAAATACCACAAATCAATCAGTTAATTGAATCAAGTCTGTCTCAATGTTAAGTCAAATAGACCAGCCGGTGTATCCAAAAGCTTAACCACCACTATGTGCTCAGAACGATGCACATACATACAAGAGAGAAAATCTCACATGATCAACTACAACTCAGAAAACTAAAACCAGCCCCATCAGCTTGAAATACCTTAAAATATCTTTGTAAGAAATTTCAAGAACTTTTTTGACATAGGGTGAGGATACTCAACAGGCTTTTATTAACATATAAAATGCAAATATATATTTATGCTTGTAAACAGAAACTAAGACATGCAAAGTATTATGGGAAATAAATACTCTCCCTAAGTTAAATCAGTCTTTACAATATACTTTATTGGATGATCCCTAAATGCTCAGAACTTAATAAAACAAACTTAGTTTGTTGTGATCTGTTTATGGGTTAAAATGAATAAGTAAAACAGATTAATCTAGTTTAGATATAACCATAATTTCTACTCTTTAAGAAAAATAGCTGGTCTTCTAATGCTTTAATCTCTAAAAAAAAAAAAAAACAGTAAAAGAAGTTGAAATTCAAGTAACGATTTTCAACTATTTTATATAGCTTTAATTTCCCAATTACTTTTCTCCAGAGAAACCATTGTATGGTTCTCTCCATTCAAACAAAGTGCTCAGATACCAACAATGACAACTACTGGGAGGCCTATAACACAGGCCATTAAGTCTCACTTAAGCTTGGGGAGACTTTTGATATGTAAACCTACACTAGCCACCCCCATATTTACAACAACTAACTAAGCCCAATCAATAAACCAATCCAATTACAAATTAATTCAAAAATACAATAAATCAGCCAGTTAATTAGTCCCAATCTATCTCAGTGAAAAGTCAAATAAACCAGCTGGTGTATCCAAAAGAGTAGTAACCACCTATGTGCTCAGAATGACTTAATTAAGAATATCTCACATGTTCCACTTAACTTAGAATAATAATCCATCCAAATAAAAACTAAATTTTTAGCATATTTTTGTGAGAAATTTCAAAAACTTTTTTCACATAGGGTGAGGATACTCAACAGGCTTTTATTAACATATAAAATGGAAATATATATTTATGCTAATAAACAGAAACTAAGAACAGCAAAGTATCATGGGAAATGTATACTCTCCCTAAGTTAAATCAGTCTTTAAAATATACTTTATTGTACGATCCCTTAAATTGTCTCTAAGTTTGTTTTTATGTGAAATAATTATTATATAAAGAGATTAAGTTAGCATGCAATATAATTGTCCATTTTAAAAAAAAAACTAGTTTGCCTTTAATCTCTAAAAAAAAAAAACACAGGAAAAGAAGTTTATTTTCAAAAACCTTTATTTAGCAATTTTTTTTGTTTTAGTTTTGGTACTTCAATTACTTCACTCAGGAAAAACCATTTTATTGTTATCTCCTCTAACCAAGCACTCAACAACAAATACAGTGACCTGGGAGGCCTATAACACAGGCCATTAAATGTCACTTAAACTTAGGGAGACTTTTGATATGTAAATTCTACACTAGGCACTTCCCATTAAAGGGAGGGGCCATGAGAACCAAAGTCACTCCTTTCTAGTCACTACCATATACACATATTTTGAACAACTAACTTAACCCAATCAATAAACCATTTCAGTTACCAATATAGTCAAAAATACAATAATTATACACTAAGCACTACCTATTAAAGGGAGTGGCCATGAAAACCAATGACACTCCTTTCTAGTCACTCCCAGAATAAAATTGACAAAATAAATTTAAAAAAACACAACTATTCAGGCAGATCATATTTTCCTTGCTAGACATGCCATACCAATAAATGTATTTCACTTAGCATGAGGAACAACTCTAACCACGCCTCTAAAAGGAATTTTGTATTCCTAAATACTTTATTTCAATTAAGGTGAGGACAGTTCTTTTCTAATACACTACCAATATAATTTATGTTTATAAGTCTCTTCATAAACATTGAAATATATGTGTGTGTGTGTGTGTATATATATGCACACATATATTTCAAATATATTTATAGTACTTATAAAGTATGCAAATAAAGGGTTAGCCGCAAAGCATTATGGAAAATATGGTACATAAATAAAATCAAACCTGATAAACCATATTTTTAAAAAACTTTATCGTTTTGATAGATTACGAAGTAATGGAAGAGTTATTTAAATATTTTACCATTAAGTCTCAAATAAGCTTAAAGAGACTTTTGATATGTAAACCTTCACTAGACACTCTCCATTAAAGAGAGTGGCCACGTGAGCCAAATACTCTTCTATATACACAACTAACTAAATCCAATCAAATAACCAACACTATGCACAGAATAATGCAAACTCATACAAAGAAGAATATCTCACATGTTCCCCATAATTCAGCAATACAAAATCATCCCTTACACATTTAGATACTTAAACAAATATTTGTGAGAAATTTCAAGAACTTGTTTGACATAGGGTGAGGATACTCAAAAGGCTTTTATTAACAAATAGAATGCAAATATATATTTATACTTGTAAACATAAACTAAGACCAGCAAAGTATCATGGGAAATGTATACTCTCCCTAAGTTAAATAAGTCTTTAAAAATATACTTTTATTGTATGATCACCTAAAGTACAGAATTTAAAAAAGTTTCAGTTTGTTGATTGGGTAATGATCATTAAATAAAGATTTGAAGCTAGTTGTAGATATATATATATATATATATATATATATATATATATATATAAATATTTTAATTCAATTAAAAAAAGACCAGAAAAAAAAATGATATACTTTTTAATTTCTTTTCTCTTCATTCAAACAATAATAACAACCTGGGAGGCCTATAACACAGGCCATTAAGTCTCACTTTAGCTTAGGGAGACTTTTGATATGTAAATCTACAATAGGCACTACCCATGAAAGGGTGTGGTCATGAGAACCAAAGACACTTCTTTCTAGTCATTCTCATATACACATATTTGCAACAACTAATTAAACCCAATTTATAGACCAATCCAATTAAAATCTAATAAAAAATACCACAAATCAACCACTTAATTGAATCAATTCTGTCTTAATGTTTAAGTCAAGTAGACCAGCCAGTGTACCCAAAAACTTAACCACCACTATGTGCTCAGAACAATACAAATACATGCAAGAGAGAAAATCTCACAGCATCAACCAACTACAACTCAGAAAACTAAAACCAGTCCCATCAGCTTGAAATACATTAAAATATCTTTGTGAGAATTTTCAAGAACTTCTTTTGACATAGGGTGAGAATACTCAACAGGCTTTTATTAACATATAAAATGCAAATATATATTTTTATGCTTGTAAACAGAAACTAAGACATGCAAAGTATTATGGGAAATAAATACTCTCCCTAAGTTAAATCAGTTTTTACAATATACTTTATTGGATGATCGCCAAATGCACAGAACTTAATAAAACAATCTTAGTTTGTTGCGATCTGTTTATGGGTTGAAATGAATAAGTAAAACAGATTAATCATGATTAAATATAACCATAATTTCTACTCTTAAAGAAAAATAGCTGGTTTTCTAATGTTTTAATATCTTAAAAAAACAGTATAAGAAGTTGAAATTCAAGAAACGATGTTCAACTATTTTATATGGCTTTAATTTATCAATTACTTTTCTCCAGAGAAACCATTTTATGGTTTTCTCCATTCAAACAAAGTGCTCAGATACCAACAATGACAACTATTGGGAGGCCTATAACACAGGCCATTAAGTCTCACTTAACCTTAGGGAGACTTTTGATATGTAAACCTACACTAGCCACTCCCATATTTACTACAACTAACTAAGCCCAATCAATAAACCAATCCAATTACAAATTAATTAAAAAATACAATAAATCAACCAGTTAATTGGACCCAATCTATCTCAGTGAAAAGTCAAATAAACCAGCTGGTGTATCCAAAAGAGTAGTAACCACATATGTGTGCTCAGAATGACTTAATTAAGAATATCTCACATGTTCCACTTAACTCAAAACTACATTTTTAGCATATTTTTGTGAGAAATTTCAAGAACTTTTTTTACATAGGGTGAGGATACTCAACAGGCTTTTATTAACATATAAAATGGAAATATATTTTTATGCTAATAAACAGAAACTAAGATCAGCAAAGTATCATGGGAAATGTATACTCTCCCTAAGTTAAATCAGTCTTTAAAATATACTTTATTGTACGATCCCCTAAATCGTATTTTAGTTTGTTTTTATGTGAAATAATTATTATGTAAAGAGATTGTTAGCATGCAATGTAGTTGTCCACCTTTAAAAAAAAATATAGTTTACCTTTAAATCCTTTTATCTCTAAAAAAAAAAACAACAGGAAAAGAAGTTTATTCTCAAAAACTTTTGTTTAGCATTTTTTATGGCTTCAGTTTTGGTACTTCAATTATTTGACTCAGGAACAAACATTTATTGTTCTCTTCTCTAACAAAGCACTCAACAACAAATACAGTGACCTGGGAGGTCTATAACACAGGACATTAAATCTCACTTAAGCTTAGGGAGACTTTTGATATGTAAATGCTACACTAGGCACTTCCCATTAAAGGGAGGGGCCATGAGAACCACAGTCACTCCGACATACACATATTTTGAATTTGACCAACTAACTTAACCCAATCAATAAACCAATTCAGTTACCAATATAGTCAAAAATACAATAATTCTACACCAAGCACTACCTATTAAAGGGAGTGGCCATAAAACCCAATGACACTCCTTTTTAGTCACTCCCAGAATAAAATTGACAAAATAAATAAAAAAAAAACACAACTATTTAGGCAGATCACAATTTCCTTGCTAGACAACCCATACCAATAACTGTCATTCAGTTAGCATGAGGAACAACTCTAACCACACCTCTAAAAGGAATTTTGTATTCCTAAATACTTTATTTACTTTATTTCAATTAAGGTGAGGATGGTTCTTTTCTAATACACTATCAATCTAATTTAGTTTATGTTAATAAGGTTCTTCATAAACATTGAAATATATATGTGTGTGTGTGTGTGTGTGTGTATATATATATATATATATATATATATATATAGTACTTATAAAGTATGCAAATAAAGGGTTAGCAGCAAAGCATTATGGTAAATATGGTACATAAAAAAAAATCAAACCTGATAAACCATATTTTTTAAAACTTTATTGTCTTGACAGATTACGAAATAATGGAAGAGTTATTTAAATATTCTACAGAACAAGTTGTTTGCTTATTTTAATATGACTGGGAATTACATATATCAAGAAACAAAACTCCTTGTTTGCAAACATTATTTACAATAATAGTAAATATTCACCCATCCTAAAGTATACCCAATCCATATCTTTATATTCTCTTGGTGCTATACCCTTGTACATTCCTTTCAAATAATCATTTCTTTATATAGAGAACATTTTTAATTTTTCAAACAGGGTTGTACACACACGCTGCCCATATGGTCAAAGCACACCAGTGCACAGACTCAAACTCCAATTGTTTCCAGCAAACCATCGCTCTAAGCCAATACAGCTGACCAATCAATTGTAATATCTATAGCTTTCAGATTCCCATATAACAAAAGCATGTGAAACCTAATCCAAAACACTTGCTTTAAAAAAACTTTTTATCAGATATCTACAACTCCATTAGTCTTTCTAATCCATTTTGATTACTACAATATTCTTATATATTAGCTCTGAGAATTAAACCCAAAAGATCAACCTGTAAATATTACATCAAATAACACAACATAACAGCTTCTTCTGATCTATATAATATAGTATTTTCCAGACTATTCTTTAAAACTATAGACATCACATGGATTAAAACACACACAAAAATAATCAAAGAAAAACTGTGACATAGTACCTCATCTAGTTAATAGTTTTTGAAAACCCTTTTAACTTATGGTGAAAAGTACCATGTCCCATGATACTTAGCAAAACTAGTTTGCATATTTGATTTAAAATATGCACATGGTTGTATGGAAAATGTGTCAGCAAAGCATCGTGGGAAATATAATTTCTCCTTTAGTTAAATAAAGTTGCAAAAGTGACTATAACATGTTAATAAGTTAAAAAGACTCCATATGAATTTGTTCTCATTTGTGAAGGTGTTTTCTGCAACATTTTATACATTTATTAATGGAATTATTGTTGTATATGTAGTGATTGTACATGGAGATGATGATAAAAATATAAAAAATCTAGTATACATAGTCATAGTTTGCACCAAAGTAGAAACTTTAATCACATTTATAACTTTCTGCAAATACCCTTCTGGATAAAGGGATTTTCAAGCTGATCAAGCAAAAACCTACATAATTTTATAATCTCTCCCATCATCTTAATAACTCTACAACTAAGAGAAATAAGCAATAAAAAAAAAAAAACCCACCAAGGCTCTGTCTTTTTTGCAATATTTACAGAACTTCTTTATACTTTGTGTGAGGATACTCATTGCAACAGCCTTTTATTAACATAAAATATGCAAATATATTCGTGTTTGAAAAAAGGAAGTAAGATCAGCAAAGTATCATGGGAAATGTAACCTCTCCCTTTGTTAAACCAGTTTTCAAAATATTTTATATTGTCCAATCCCATAAAGATGACAAAAATTATATATTTTGGACCAAACACAATTGGAAGAAATAATAAAACAAAATAGATTCGATTGTTTTGTTAGATGACGTTATATAAGAGTACGTACTAGATATTCTAAAATGAGCTTGTGTTTTGTAAAGATATCTAGAGAACATAAACAATTGAAAAAGTTGTTATTGTATCTGTACCTGTTTCTATTAATAATTTACTCTCACTGGGAACCACAGACCTTGCAAACTCAGTTAAGCTTAGGGAGACTTTTATCATTTAAAATCCTCTAGGTTCCTCCCACTAAAGGGAGTGGTCTTAAAACCCACAGGCACTCTCAAATATAAACTGACATAAACATAACCCATAGAGCAATGTACCAACTCTATAAAAACATATTTATAAGACCTTTTCTTTCTGCAGTAAAACTCCCAATTCAATATAAAAAAAAAAGGCAAAACCAAACATCAAATCAAATCCTTAAAAACTTGCCAATTAGTCAGAATCCAAATCCATCCAATATAATTTCACATTAGAAAGATCAAAAATATGTAGCTGGTGTACCCAGAAGGGTAACCATCACTGAGCTCTGGGTGGTTTAAGACCGTTGCAAGAGAGACCCTCACAACCCCCCTCAAGCAAGGATGCCAAGTTATCCCTCAACCCCAAGCATCAGCCAAAGGATACCATACTCTACTAGAAAGGGTTTGAGAAAACACTGGGAAAATCCTTACTACCCCCATTTGCAATGCATGCCCTATACTTGTTACTTGATCTTTGCCAAAGACCTACTAGAAATTACCATAGACCTTCAGCTGAAAGGTGCTTCGTTTGAATACTTTATTATTTAATTTATACTTATTAAATTTAGGGCGAAGATTATTCTTTGCTAATACAGATTATTCATTTAATTATGTTTATGCTAATGAAACATATTATGTGCTACATCTATACTAATTATTATTATACTAATCAAACATGCAAACATGGGATTAGCAGCAAAGCATCATGGTGAATGCTTACATTTTTACATTAACTAGTATCAGCAGAATCTCTTGTTCCAAAAAAAAATAGGTCACTAAAACACAGAGGAGTCTGGGTGCTTTATTTCTGTAAAAGAAAAAATGAACACACTGAAATGTTTTAAAATATTTTTTATTGTCAAAGATACAATAACAAAACCATTTTTATATTGTATATAGTCCAGAGGAAATGCTAACACAGTTATTTACATAATTACCAGTTAAAGTGCCCAAGAAAAAACGTCATTGCATAAACATCCCATCTCTAAACCCACCTTTGCTATTAACCCCCTAACTGCCGAAATCCTCATACCTCCTATGCTATTGATTCTTAAACTACCACTACCCAATTACATAAAGCCCCCATCTGTTCTTAACCCCTAATAGCTAATCATCCCACACACTGAGGCTCCACATATAAGAATCCTAACCTAAAATGTCCTACCTAACACAAACCTTTTCACACAAGACCCCGAATTTACCCACTCACATAAGACCCCTAATCTAACCTTAGACCCACAACATTAATTAAACAAGCTTTTTTAGAAAGAAAATTTGATATTGACTTTTTATACTGAGTTGTCTTCACACTTACAGGCACTACATATAGACCACTCTCAAAATAAAACTGACAGATAAAACATAAAACAGTGAGCCAACCCATAATATGCTTAGTTCCATAAAATTATACCCTTAAGGACATTTTTTATTATTTTATTTGAAAAACAACAATATATACAAATACAGAAAATGAAAACCACAAACACACATAAATAAAAAAACTAAAATAATACAGAAATATTTCCCTACCCTAAGCACTACAATCAAACCCACAAACTTCAATCAAAAGAAAACAGTGAAGAAAACAACAGTGAAATCCATTTCTTCCATTTCAAAGTCTTCCAGGTCCTTTCAGAGTCATAGCCACCACATCTTTTTCTATCAAAATAAAAATATGTAAATAATCTTGCACAGATCAAACCAACACATTCATAAACCTTAATCTTATGTCTAAAACTCCAAACATTCCTAGCATCCCTTAATGATTCTTTCATGCAATTTACAAACCACAGAAAACCCTCTTCAACAATGTACTCCAGACAAATCAATCATCGTTTTGCCAAACTCTTCCACACATTCCTTGCATAATCACACTTCACAAAAAGCATGCACCACATTATCAATCCTTCCACACTCATCTCTCAGACATCTCTCATCAGCAACCAAACCTCTCTTTCTCTGAAACTCTCTAGTATGGAAGCATCCATGAAAAGCCATGCATGCCACACCCATTCATCTGTTAACAACATTCTTCATACTAACATTCTTCATACTAACATTCTTCATACTAACATTCTTCATACTAACATTCTTCAAAACAACCATACTTTCTTCTTAAAGCCACCAATCAATTTCCTTCTATTCTCCAAAATCCCCATCACCTTTCTATGATCACACCACTCCTCTTTTGAAATATGCACCAAATGAAATACTCTCACAAACTTCTCAATACGCACCTACAACCAATAAATAGTGATAATAGGCATCATGCTAGTTTTGTTAATATACAACCTAAACCTCATCAACACACTCCAGTAGCATATCTAACCATACTCAACACCACACAAGACCTAACATACTTTACCTCTAAGAATATTGTAATATCTGTCAAACCTTTCCCTCCTTTCTCCTTTGCACAAGTAATTTTATCCCTTCGCAATTTCTCCATTCCTGAATACCAGTAAAATAAAATTATTAAATGCATAAACCGACACAAAATCCTAGAAGTAGCAAGAAAAACAACACATACTTACAAAATAGTCATTAGAACAGATTTAATAATCAACACTCTACTTTCAAAACTTCTCATTTTCCATAAAAAATTCTTACATTTCACTTTCTCACAAACATTTTGTCAACTCTCAATCCCATTTAAATCATTAAACATAATACCAAAAATTTCAATTTCACCATACATAATAGACCAACCACCCAACTCATACACCTTCCTTACCCCAAAAAACTTACACTTACTCCAATTCACATTAAATCCAATTGCAACACAAAACTACTCTAAATGCAATTGCACCCTCTTCAAACTCTCCTGCGTTTTACAAATAACAACAACATCATCATCCATCAATCCAATAAATTTTAAACACCTCCCATCACTTCCAGGCACATTCAGGCCCAAATGTGTTAGAATTTTTGCAACAGGCTAGATTATGAGTGGAGTGTTATTTAGTGCACCTGCTCATGCATTAACATTGCTAGACAAAGGCTTTTTTGCGCACATTGGGTTGCGCTTGTATTACAAGTAGAAAGTAAAAAGGTTGTGAGCAAGCAAAAACCCAATGCACACAAAAAGTTGAACTTCGAATAGCTTGAATGTGTTACATATTCTCCCATAGACTACTATGGCATAGGCATACTCGTGTGCTAACCCAAGCACATTTATTCAAGTGCACTAAACCCGACATGAAATATGAATATTTCACATTCCAATGTTCTTTACATAGAAGAATATGTTCTATTTATTCTTAACTTCAACTCATAATAAGCACACTAATTACGTTGTGTGCAAAGAGGTGCAAATTACTGGATATCACTTGTACGCTACAGTTAGTGCGCCACTCCTAATCTAGCCCAACATTTGTATACAAACACTTAATCCAAGTAAAAAAATTCCCAGAAAGCCCTTTTCTCTCCAACACACTAGAAATAAACTCATGCCTAACCCTATAAAATGGTTTCTCAAAGTCAACTGCCACTAATGCTACTCACCTCAATTTTCCTCCCAGGCACTACACACACTTGATTTTCACCAATCATCTTATCAATCACACTCCTCAAATGATCCACAATAACTTTAGCCACAACCTTATAATCAATATTTAACAAAGATATCGACCTCCAATTCCTCAAATCGTTCTGAATACCTTTTATATAAAAGTTCAAAAACTCCTCTCATAGATGAAGACAACTGACAATTACCAAACACCCACTTACATACCACAAACATATTCTCACCAATCACATCCCAAAATTAAGCATAAAACTCAACAAACAAACCATCCCCACCTGGGTATTACACTTTTACATTCCTTTCACAACCATTTCAACCTCAGACAAAGTCAAATCCCTTTCTAAAGATTTACAAGCATCCTTACTTAAATTACAAGCAACAATCTCCAAAAAACATTTTGAGCTCACTTATTCCTATGTTTTTGCTCATACACGGTTTTATAAAAGTTCCATACCTCACACAAAATATCTGACTACCCACAAACATCAACACCCTCCTCATTCAAAACACCCAACATACCATCTTTCCTACCAAAAACCTTCTTAAAGAAATAATGAGTACACTTTTCTCCTTTCTCTTTCTTGTCCATTCTAGCGTACATTACTATAGTCTTTCCTTTCATGTCCATACACTTTTTAATCATATGATTTGTTTCTTACAACTCATCTACCACATTCAAACCCAAATTCCTCAGTTCTTCAAGGAATTCCAATCATAACTACAAAATGGCATATTCCCTTCTCTCCTTACAAGCTCTCTTAGCACTCTTATGCACAAAAACACTTCTTAGTTTCAAGTTTAACCCATTCCCACCAATCTAACAAAGTACAAAACTCTCTTTTCTGCATTTGCATCCATTTAATTAAATATCCTAACATACTGCATTTCAAGACACTCATCCTCTAACAAATCAACATTCATCTTCCATACACCCTTACCAAATTCTACATTTGTATCCATGCTTACAGTATAACTGTAAATGGTCATCTGGATAAAGCAAAATCTTCAACAGAAAAATGCCTGAAAAGAAAAACAAAATCAGGACAAGAACTAACTTTGAAGGTGACCTAAAATCCAAACATTTTAAATTTATTTAGTAAATTAATCTAATGAAATATACCCAACACCTTCCCTATCATCCACTCCCACCACACAATTAAAATCCCAAACCAAAAAAAGTAGTATCTCAACCCCCAAAAAATAAATTCAAATAATTCACATCTATTCCTCCTATTAGGTGATGGATGCATAAACATTACACATTTTAAAAACAACCCTAGAAAATTCAAAAAGAAATAAGAACAACCTTCCTTTACCAATATGATCTATTCTAATAACACAAAATATATCCTCTAAACAAAATTCCCACCCTTTCATTCCTTTCATGACTTAAAGACCAGAGAGACTGACCCAAATCCCACCCTGCTTCTTCAAAAGAACCCCATTTCCGCAGACATAAAATGTTACATTGTACATTCTTTAATATAGAAAAGATACTTGCTCTTCTTGTTGTATGACGTACACTATGGACAAATCAAACTTCTCAGAATCAGAAGATTTAGATTTCAAAAGTACTATATGGAGACTTAGGGTTGTCCACAATAAGCCTAACTGTAGATTTGAATAAATCCACAGCAGACTTGTCCAAAAAAAAAAGAGTCAGACAAAATCCCAACATCCTCAGATTCAAGACTAACAGAATTGTCAAACTCTTTAATATAGCCAGCAACATCAATCAGATTTCTCATCTTTCACTTCAGAGCTCCTTCACCAATATCTACATCAGGCAACTGTGAAGATGCAGAATCAAGCACTAATGGATTCTCATCATCCTCAGAAAAATGCTCAGGAAAAAGCAAAGAACCCTGCTCATGCTTGGTTATTACACGTAACATATGAGGTATTTGCATAAGTGCTGAGTCCTTAGGCTCAACAATGGAAATGCCTTCTCTACCATCCTCAACCACAGAAGGCTTCTGGACACGACCAGCTAGCACATCTGCAAAATATCCTCTTCCTGGAATCAATTTATTACAAAACCTTTCTCGGTAATCTTCTTTCCCACACAAATCACATTTTTGAGCACTTATACATTCCGCTGACCTGTGGCCAGTCTCACCACAGTTTATGCAGCCATTTTAAAAAGTTTCAGAGACACCAAGACAAAACCATTTAACAGTATATTTTTGTATTGTATAAAGTTCTGAGGAAACACTAAATAAGCAATTTGCTTACCTGCAAGTCAAATTTATAGAGAAAAAAACATTAAAGTGCAAACCCCTGTTCCCTAAGCCCCCCCCCCCCCGCTGTAACCCCCCCAAAAACACCACTGCCACGTCACATAAAACCCCACTCTGCTATTAACTTAAAAATGCTAACCCTTCTAAACAAGACCCCAAGTCTAATCTCCCCTGATGCTAGAAACTAAACAAACGCCCTCTAAATTAAATATAAGCTATGTTTAATAAATACTAGGAAAAAATAAATACTATGAGGTTAGGGTTTTTTTGTGTGGGTGATGTCATTAGTGGTTAGGGGTTGAAAGCAGAGGGGGTTATAGCCACTAATCATTGGTATTGTCTTATGATTCTGTTGATTTATGATGATTTCATTGATATTAACACTTGATACTGTCCTTTTATACTATTCCCTAATGCTGCCTCTTGATTCCATTGTTGCTATCCCTTCATACTGTCCTTTAAATACTGTCCCTTGTGGCTTATATTGGCCCTTGGTGCTGTCATGTTATCCCTCCATGTTACCCCTTCATGTTACCCCATCATGCTTTCCCTTGGTACTTTATTTTGATGCTTTATCCAGATGGTTTCTCTTTACAGTGTTCATTGATGCAATGACCTGACGATGCCCATTACACTGCCTATTACTGTGACTTGATGGCAGCCCACTGCTGCTGTTTCTTGAGCTATCCCTTGATATTTTCCCTCAATGTTGATGATGACAATTGATATTGTTCATTTGTAGTGTCCCTTCTTACTAAACCTCTACACTGTCTTTTACTTTAGTCTTATTGTGTCTGTTGAAACTATCTCTTGATGCTACCTATTGACACTGTCAATGATGATGTCTCTTGACAGTAGTCTATTGATACAGTGACCTGTTCCTTTATCAATGTTTCTTTGATACAGTCTCTAAATGTTATTCCTTGACCTATCTCTTGACATTTACTGGTATTGAAGTCCCTTGAAATGTACTTTAATCCTGAAACATGATGTATCCTCCGAAGCTCTCTCTTAAAGGGACACTGAACCCAAATTTTTTATTTTGTGATTCAGATAGAGCATGCAATTTTAAGCAACTTTCTAATTTACTCCGATTATCAATTTTCTTCATTCTGTTGCTATCTTTATTTGAAAAAGAAGGCATCTAACCTAAGGAGCCAGCCATTTTTTGGTTCAGACCTTGGACAGCACTTGTATATTGGTGTTTATTGGTGGGTGAATTTATCCATCAATTAGCAATAACAACCCAGGTTGTTCACCAAAAATGGGCCGGCATCTAAACTTACATTCTTGCTTTTCAAATAAAGATACCAAGAGAATGAAGAAAATGTGATAATAGGAGTAAATTAGAAATTTCCTTAAAATTGCATGCTCAATCTGAATCCCAAAGTAAAAATTTGGGTTCAGTGTCCCTTTAAGCTTTCCCTTGAAATAATTCCAATATAGTTCCCCTTAATGATCTCATTTTATACTTTCCATTGATGCTGTCCCTTAGCACTGCATATTCCCTTGATACTGTCCCTAAACACTATGTCATGATGCTGCCCTTTAAAGAAACATGGTATTAAAAAGTAAGTTGTTTTTTTTATTTTAAAACATCAATTTCTCCTTAAATGAATAGTGGGACCTATATATTAGGGCACATAAAAGTAGGCATATAATTGTGCCCATGACATGAACACTAAGTGGCAGTAGTGTGTGTAACAATGTTATACAAGCAACCTGTAGAGGGAGCTATAGCTGCAGCAGATACTGCTGAGTGACAGTACAGAAAACTCACCCACTTATTATTACAGTTGGGAAGTCGACTAAACTAATAGATACACTCTCCATCTGCGTTCAGTCTTCTTCATTCTGTCTTTTAACACTATGTGGTATCTTGATACTGTGCCTTGATGCTGTTTCATTGTGCAACCATTTAATACTATTCCTAATTGCTGTCACTTAATTTTATCTCCTGATGTTGTCCCTTAAATACGTTCCCTTAATGTTGCCCTGATGCTGTGACCTGATACTGCCACTCATTACTGTGTCTCATTGCTATCTCTTGACACTATATCTAGATAGATGCTGTATCTTAATGCTGTACCATGTTACCGTCTCATACTGTCCTATTACAGTGGTCCTTTCAAACTGCCCCTCAATGTTATCCTTTAATGTTGTGTCTTGATGTTTTACCTTGATGTCGTCTGCTATCTCTGTACTGTTTGTTAATGTTATTTGACTTTATGCCTTAACACTGCTATCTCTGTACTGTTTGTTAATGTTATTTGACTTTATGCCTTAACACTTTCCCATGATAGTGTCCCTTGATTTTTTTATTTGTTGTTAATAATATTTGCTAAATCTGTCTTTTGATGATGCCCTATGATTAGTTCCATTGACATTACTACTATCAGTATACACCCAAACCTTTATCTACCAATATTCTCTATTAATGTACATTCTTATTTCAAATCATTTCATCATTTGCTAATATTTAAATGACTCAATCACAAAGTAGTACTGCACTACTACAAAAACATGAAAGGATCAACGTGATAATCTGAAAACTGTCCCTTCAGAATATTCCGTAAAAATGTCTCTAAAGCTATTGTTCAAACCTTACCAGCCTTTACACTAAGGCTTATTCCTAACTATTTACCGTAATGCCCTCCTTTATCTTCTTCTGGTCCCTAAAGAAGAAATGTAGAACGTAGGCATCATGTTGGTGACTACTTTCTGATATGTAAACCTACAGATACCATCAAAGTCCTATATACTAGGACTCTTTCTATCTAAACAAAATTACAGACATAACTTTATAAGGACTAAAGATGAATATATATGAATATTTGAGTATTCAGAGATACTGCCTTAAGAAGAAATTAATAGCTAGTGCAATGAAAAATCAGAAAAAGGAGCTAGTGCTATGAAAAATCAGAAAAGGGGCTAGTGCTATGAACAATCGGAAAAGGTGATTAGCATGACAAAGCTTAAAGTTCAGAAAACCTTCTAGCTTGCTAGAATAAAAAGAACATTCCAGGATAAAAGCTGAAGGGTTCTATACCCTGTATCAGATCAAAAGTAGGAGTTTAAAGAACCCTCAAAACCAGATTAAGATTCCAAGGAGGAGAAACTGTATGAATAACTGGTTTAATTCTGATCAGAGCCTGAGCAAAGCACAAAAGAGACAAAATCTGACCCTTCAGAGAACTGGCTATCAAACCCTTATTTTCAAACCATTCTGCAGGAACTAAAGAACTCTTGGAATTGAGAAAATTCCATTGTTAAACTTTGCAGCCAAAAGGTTTACAAGACCATATGATAAACACGCCTAGTAACAGATTTCTAAGCCTGAATCAAGTTGTCAATAACTTTGTCAGAAAAAACTCTCTGAGACAAAATTAAGAATGCAATTGCCATGCAGTCAAATTCAGAGTTTTGAGATGTTGATAAAAGAAAGAACCTTTCGAGATAAGACCCTTCTAAAAGGAAGCCTGCAAGGGGGGCACAAGATCATTTGAACCAAATCCACAAGTTAAATCTTGTGAGCCATGGCGGAGCAATCAGAGTTGCCAAGGCTTGTTCCTGCTTGGTTCTGGCTATCAATGTGGATAGCAACACAAATAGAGGAAAGATGTAAATCAGGTTGAACAACCAGGGAAAAACTAGGACATCTAACAAACGTGCAGTTTGTTATTTTAGCAAGAAGCCTTGAGATTTATCTCTGGCAGACCATAACGACTCAGTAGAGACTGGCGACTGAGAAAGACTGCCTCCCAATTGTTCACACCCGAAATATGTAAAGCAAAAATCATGCAATGATAACATTCTGCCTAGCTGATGATGAAGACTTCTTCTCATCACTAAGGATCTGTGAGTTACTCCCCGATTATCTGGCATCTGTGGAAATTACTACCCACACTCTCTGAAGAAATGTGGCTCCCTGAACTAAGAATTGTGAATGTGCCAAAAAGTTAATGTCTTGTCCAAGCCCTGAGGAGGGCGAAACACATCGACTGACTGCTTTCACCACTAAGTTTATGGAACATTGCCTTTAACCTGTGGAGTCTAGAAACTAGACAGAGGCGTAATAGACTCAACGGCCGTTGTGTATGTAAGTTTCCATCACGCTCGATGAGTGCAACAAAGTAGCCAATCCAGGTTCTCTGCACTGGAAGGAGAGTGACATCATCAGAGTCACATGACCGCTGATCGGCTCACCATGAAGTAAGGTAACCGGCAGAGCTAAGCGCTGCAAGTGTAGCAGGTCTGAACACCATCATAGAGGCTACCTGTAAGGATATAATTACATACTGTACCTTAAGCTGGATATTCACTAAACGGAAAAAGCCTTTTTTGCCTGACATTATACAATATAAGACTGAACAGAGATATGGTCATAAGTGATCTGTGAGACACGGATACAATTAACCCAAAAAGTGACTAATTAAGGTGGAATTTATCAGAGCCTTTTTCAAGACTGCTATATCTATATTTTTACGCAGTTTTAATTTTAGTTTTAAGTATTGACATTGCTACTGTTATAGTTCTTAGTTTATATGTATGGAAATGTGTATAGTTTTTAAGGAAGATGTCCCTAGTTCTATTCTATTTTATTACATGTAATTTTCTGTTTTAGATATTAAATATATATTTGTACTGTCTGTCCTCCTGGATTTCCTTGCTTTTTTAGGGCTTCCTCTCTACTGTTTTTAATGTCTTGTCCTGTGACATATCCTCTGAGACAGAAGATCCTGGTGGCCCCATTCCATTGATGCAGCATTTGCAGTTAGAGGACCCAAACATAACATCTGGCAAATGGAACTAAATCTTAGTCAGCCACCATGAGGCTCTCTGTGGTGTCATAAAACCAGATAATTTATCCCTAAAATTTTCAAGTAATTCTTAAACTATGCTGTGATTTAAACTATAGACTAGGCTTTGGCCTAGTCTTTGTCTAAGAAGGACACTCCCATGTATCCTTTGATTGGTGTATGGTAGGACACACCTTTAGTAAATTAAGTATACAATGGGAGTCAACAGTTAGTATACACATTTTTTATCTTCCTCACCTCCTGGAAGCAACTGATGAGAGCGAGAGCGAGAGAGAGAGAGAGAGAGAGAGAGCACATTGGAGTACTGAACTGGCTAAGTATATTAGCATTTTTGTGCATTTTTCTTGGGATAAATTCTCTGGTTCACTATGTTTAGTTAATATTGCTTAATCTGGGTTTATTTAAGATAAAGTTGTCCTGTATAATTTGGACTGGATGTTGTAGCTTTTGGTATTTTCTTGAGGCTTGTTTGTAGCTTGTAGGTAATTGTTATTTTTTCATACCTATATTGTTTTTCTTCCAATAAAATAATTTTAAAAAGTGGACAACCCTTTTTGTTTTACTATTCTGGTACTAATTACCACCAACTTCAACGAAATGAGCAATGTAAGAAAAAGGATGCATCTTCAGGACATAGGCCTCTTGCAGCTTTAATCTGCGCTCATCTGTCAGGGCCAAATGCATAATCGAAAACCCCAGAAAGACACATGGGTCTGAGGAGTTAAGAAGCTCTTTAAAAGAACTTGGAGGTTGGAAAACACTTCTTAGACTGTTTTAGACCAAGAAGGGCTGGACTTCCAGGAAGATTTTGTGTAACTAGAACTCTGGGCAGAGGTTGAAACTTTCTGAGTTTAAGATTGCCAAAATAAATGAAAATTTCCTGCAGATCTAAGCTTACCCTTAGTTTTTTTTTAATCCTAGGGCAGAAAAGCTCCCTTACCCCCAGTAACAATAATTCTATTCAGTATGAGCCAACACAGAGATTAACCCTGAAAGGGAAGAGAAAGCAATCTATGTTAAGTTCTTAAAGGTTGTCATGCCAAATAGCAGTACCAACAGTTACACAGACAACAATAACAGCAGAACTAAAAAAGCCTGCAACCTGAAAGGGTTGTTTAAGTAAACCTTCAATTTTTCTATCAAAAGGATCCTTAAAAGAAGAGTTATCCTCCAAAGGAAAAAGAGGAAATAGCTGCATTCACCTTAGGAATAGGTTGTATTAACAGAAGAGAAAACATATATTTAAACTTAGCAGATAGAACAAAAGAAATACCTGTCTTCTGTCATTCTTTACAAATAAGTTCAGAGACAGGCAGAGGAAAAAGGAAGACTGTGAGCTGCTTTAAGAATTAATCAATTATCTTAACTGATTGCTTAACTGTAACAGAAATGCATCTACCTATAAAGCAATTAAAATGTCCTGCAATAAAACATGAATTTGCTCAAGCCTGAAATTAAAAAGACACATCCTCTGCTACAGCAGCAGGATCCTAAGACTCAGAGAGACTATACACAGAATATGAGTCATTTGAGTCACAAAACCCCTGTCAATAACAGGGAATTTAGAAGGACAGATCCTAAGGAAAGTCCCTTATGAGCTAAAGTCCCTTATGAGTTAAAGTCCAAAGAATGATGATCTTCCAATCCTTGCAAATATCTGTGCTTAACAACTGGAGGCATGACAGCTAAATACCTCATTAAAAACAGAGTGAATATTATGTTTTGGAGAAAGCTCAGATAAACCCTCCTTGATAAGGCAAAACCTTTAAACTGGCTTTTGATGCCCTTCAAGAGTGTGTAGAGTTAGAAATAGACTCAGCACATGAGGTACATAGCTGAGCAGGGGGACAAACAGAGTCCTTACAAAGAAAAGACAAACTGGAAGGGTTAAAATTATCAGAGGATCTCCCTATAAAAGGTCAGCTGATTGACCAGAGGCCTGAGCTGCACCAGTTTGCTCCATAGTAACAGTAAGAGAATAGCTTAAGTACCAGAGACTGAAGCAAATAAGCAGTACAAGGCACACATATAATTAACCCCAAAGGGAAGAAAAGTCAGAATATAAAACTGATTAACCCTTAACAAAGAAACAGTAACAATTATAAGTTACTGTCACATAAGTGTTAAGTAACTGTAAAGGCAAACATAGCAAACAGGTAAATAACATTTAAACCCCCAAATATGAAACCAAGCTCTGTTGATCAGAGTACCTTACACCTCCACTGGTCCAGAGAGCCTTCCTCACATGCTGAGTAGATGACAGGAACAGGAAAGGATTATCACAGAAAAGCCCCACTAAAAGGAGAGCTACAATTGTTAACCCTTATTACACCTTCACTACCCATGAGCGTTTAAGCCAAGAGCCCAAAGGAAACTAGAGTAAACTTAACAGAGATGAAGGAAAATAAACTGTGTACAACTCAGAAGTAAATTTTGAGCGGGCAAAGCAAAGCAAGCTGAGTTTAAAGCAAAAGTAACCTTAAAATAAAAATAATATAAACTAAGGCTGGGCGAGTCTACTAGGGGATAAATTGGTAGACCTCTTTGACTAACGTATTAGGTCTAGAAGCTTGAGCTCTAACCTTTCCCTTGATGTAGCCCCCCGTCTCCCTCACACTCCCCCCCCCCATTATATAGGTACTGAGCTAGTGCCTATATTAGAGTAACTCTGGACCTCCACATATGGAGGTTTCAGAGAAGCCACGTTAAGTGCTTGTACGCACTATTGGATATGTCCTTTTCCAGCATAATAAGAGACAGCAAATTATGATCTTCTTCTCTTTTTCCACCTTTCTTCTACTTCTCTACTTTCACCATCAATTTCCCTTTCCTTCTTTTTCCCCTCCCCAGCAACAGGTCTACACCCGAGATTCCATCTATACACCCCAACAGACATCTTATGACTGAGTTGACATTCTCCACCCTGAATACCAAGGGACTAAATACACCCACGAAAAGGAGCCTGTTGGTAAGACAACTGCGAAAATATAAGGTAGCGATCACCTACATCCAGGAGACACACTGGACTGACCTGTCCACCCACACCCTTAGATCTACCTTATACCCAACATGTGAGACTGCTTCATGCACTAATAAAAAAACAAAATTTATGCTTACCTGATAAATTCCTTTCTCCTGTAGTGTGGTCAGTCCACGGGTCATCATTACTTCTGGGATATTAACTCCTCCCCAACAGGAAGTGCAAGAGGATTCACCCAGCAGAGCTGCTATATAGCTCCTCCCCTCTACGTCACACCCAGTCATTCGACCGAGGACCAACGAGAAAGGAGAAGCCAAAGGGTGCAGTGGTGACTGGAGTATAATTTAAAAAAATTTGACCTGCCATAAAAAAACAGGGCGGGCCGTGGACTGACCACACTACAGGAGAAAGGAATTTATCAGGTAAGCATAAATTTTGTTTTCTCCTGTTAAGTGTGGTCAGTCCACGGGTCATCATTACTTCTGGGATACCAATACCAAAGCTAAAGTACACGGATGACGGGAGGGACAGGCAGGCTCTTTATACGGAAGGAACCACTGCCTGAAGAACCTTTCTCCCAAAAACAGCCTCCGAAGAAGCAAAAGTGTCAAATTTGTAAAATTTGGAAAAAGTATGAAGAGAAGACCAAGTTGCAGCCTTGCAAATCTGTTCAACAGAAGCCTCATTCTTAAAGGCCCAAGTGGAAGCCACAGCTCTAGTAGAATGAGCTGTAATTCTTTCAGGAGGCTGCTGTCCAGCAGTCTCATAGGCTAAACGTATTATGCTACGAAGCCAAAAAGAGAGAGAGGTAGCCGAAGCTTTTTGACCTCTCCTCTGACCAGAATAAACGACAAACAGGGAAGACGTTTGTCGAAAATCCTTAGTTGCCTGTAGATAAAATTTCAGGGCACGGACAACATCTAGGTTGTGTAGAAGACGTTCCTTCTTCGAAGAAGGATTAGGACACAAAGATGGAACAACAATCTCTTGATTGATATTCCTGTTAGTGACCACCTTAGGTAAGAACCCAGGTTTAGTACGCAGAACTACCTTGTCTGAATGAAAAATCAGATAAGGAGAATCACAATGTAAGGCAGATAACTCAGAGACTCTTCGAGCCGAGGAAATAGCCATTAAAAACAGAACTTTCCAAGATAACAGCTTGATATCAATGGAATGAAGGGGTTCAAACGGAACACCCTGTAAAACATTAAGAACTAAGTTCAAACTCCATGGTGGAGCAACAGTTTTAAACACAGGCTTGATCCTAGCTAAAGCCTGACAAAAAGCTTGAACGTCCGGAACCTCTGACAGACGTTTGTGAAAAAGAATGGACAGAGCTGAAATCTGTCCCTTTAAGGAACTAGCGGATAAACCCTTTTCTAAACCTTCTTGTAGAAAGGACAATATCCTAGGAATCCTAACCTTACTCCATGAGTAACTCTTGGATTCGCACCAATACAAGTATTTACGCCATATTTTATGGTAAATCTTTCTGGTAACAGGCTTCCTAGCCTGTATTAAGGTATCAATTACTGACTCAGAAAACCCACGTTTTGATAAAATCAAGCGTTCAATTTTCAAGCAGTCAGCTTCAGAGAAATTAGATTTTGATGTTTGAAGGGACCCTGGATCAGAAGGTCCTGTCTCAGAGGCAGAGACCAAGGTGGACAGGATGACATGTCCACTAGATCTGCATACCAAGTCCTGCGTGGCCATGCAGGCGCTATTAGAATCACTAATGCTCTCTCCTGTTTGATTCTGGCAATCAATCGAGGAAGCATCGGGAAGGGTGGAAACACATAAGCCATCCCGAAGGTCCAAGGTGCTGTCAAAGCATCTATCAGAACCGCTCCCGGATCCCTGGATCTGGACCCGTAACGAGGAAGCTTGGCGTTCTGTCGAGACGCCATGAGATCTATCTCTGGTTTGCCCCAACGTCGAAGAATTTGGGCAAAAACCTCCGGGTGAAGTTCCCACTCCCCCGGATAAAAAGTCTGACGACTTAGGAAATCCGCCTCCCAGTTCTCCACTCCCGGGATGTGGATTGCTGACAGGTGGCAAGAGTGAGACTCTGCCCAGCGAATTATCTTTGATACTTCCATCATTGCTAGGGAGCTTCTTCTCCCTCCCTGATGGTTGATGTAAGCTACAGTCGTGATGTTGTCCGACTGAAACCTGATGAACCCCCGAGTTGTTAACTGGGGCCAAGCCAGAAGGGCATTGAGAACTGCTCTCAATTCCAGAATGTTTATTGGCAGGAGACTCTCCTCCTGATTCCATTGTCCCTGAGCCTTCAGAGAATTCCAGACAGCGCCCCAACCTAATAGGCTGGCGTCTGTTGTTACAATTGTCCAGTCTGGCCTGCTGAATGGCATCCCCCTGGACAGATGTGGCCGAGAAAGCCACCATAGAAGAGAATTTCTGGTCTCTTGATCCAGATTCAGAGTAGGGGACAAGTCTGAGTAATCCCCATTCCACTGACTTAGCATGCACAATTGCAGCGGTCTGAGGTGTAGTCGTGCAAAGGGTACTATGTCCATTGCCGCTACCATTAAGCCGATCACCTCCATGCATTGAGCTACTGACGGGTGTTGAATGGAATGAAGGACACGGCATGCATTTTGAAGCTTTGTTAACCTGTCTTCTGTCAGGTAAATCTTCATTTCTATAGAATCTATAAGAGTCCCCAAGAAGGGAACCCTTGTGAGTGGAAAGAGAGAACTCTTCTTTTCGTTCACCTTCCATCCATGCGACCTTAGAAATGCCAGAACTAACTCTGTATGAGACTTGGCAGTTTGAAAGCTTGAAGCTTGTACCAGAATGTCGTCTAGGTACGGAGCTACCGAAATTCTTCGCGGTCTTAATACCGCCAGAAGAGCCCCCAGAACCTTTGTAAAGATTCTTGGAGCCGTAGCCAATCCGAATGGAAGAGCTACAAACTGATAGTGCCTGTCTAGGAAGGCAAACCTTAGATACCGGTAATGATCTTTGTGAATCGGTATGTGAAGGTAAGCATCCTTTAAATCCACTGTGGTCATGTACTGACCCTTTTGGATCATGGGTAAGATTGTCCGAATAGTTTCCATTTTGAACGATGGAACTCTTAGGAATTTGTTTAGGATCTTTAAATCCAAGATTGGTCTGAAGGTTCCCTCTTTTTTGGGAACCACAAACAGATTTGAGTAAAACCCTTGTCCTTGTTCCGACCGCGGGACCGGATGGATCACTCCCATTAGTAAAAGATCTTGTACACAGCGTAGAAACGCCTCTTTCTTTATCTGGTTTGTTGACAACCTTGACAGATGAAATCTCCCTTTTGGGGGAGAGGATTTGAAGTCCAGAAGATATCCCTGAGATATGATCTCTAACGCCCAGGGATCCTGGACATCTCTTGCCCAAGCCCGGGCGAAGAGAGAAAGTCTGCCCCCCACTAGATCCGTTCCCGGATCGGGGGCCCTCAATTCATGCTGTCTTAGGGGCAGCAGCAGGTTTCCTGGCCTGCTTGCCTTTGTTCCAGGACTGGTTAGGTCTCCAGCCTTGTCTGTAGCGAGCAACAGCTCCTTCCTGTTTTGGTGCAGAGGAAGTTGCTGCTGCTCCTGCTTTGAAATTACGAAAGGAACGAAAATTAGACTGTCTAGCCTTAGGTTTGGCTCTGTCTTGAGGCAGGGCATGGCCTTTACCTCCTGTAATGTCAGCGATAATTTCTTTCAACCCGGGCCCGAATAAGGTCTGCCCTTTGAAAGGTATGTTAAGTAATTTAGATTTAGAAGTAACGTCAGCTGACCAGGATTTTAGCCACAGTGCTCTGCGTGCCTGAATGGCGAATCCGGAATTCTTAGCCGTAAGTTTAGTTAAATGTACTACGGCATCCGAAATAAATGAATTAGCTAGCTTAAGTGTCTTAAGCTTGTTCTAAATCTCATCTATAGTTATTGAGTCAAGAGTCTCTTCCAGGGACTCGGACCAAAAAGCGGCCGCAGCCGTGACAGATGCAATACATGCAAGGGGTTGCAATATAAAACCTTGTTGAACAAACATTTTCTTAAGGTAACCCTCTAATTTTTTATCCATTGGATCTGAAAAGGCACAACTATCCTCCACCGGGATAGTGGTACGCTTAGCCAGAGTAGAAACCGCTCCCTCCACCTTAGGAACCGTCTGCCATAAGTCCCGTGAGGTGGCGTCTATTGGAAACATTTTTCTAAACACAGGAGGGGGGGAAAAGGGTACACCGGGCCTATCCCACTCCTTAGTAATTATCTCTGTAAGCCTCTTAGGTATAGGAAATACGTCAGTACTCGCCGGTACCGCATAGTATCTATCCAGCCTACATAATTTCTCTGGAATTGCAACGGTGTTACAATCATTTAGAGCTGCTAATACCTCCCCTAACAGTACACGGAGGTTTTCGAGTTTAAACTTAAAATTAGAAATGTCTGAATCCATTCTATTGGGATCAGAACCGTCACCTGCTAATTGAAGCTCTCCGTCCTCATGTTCAGCATACTGTGACGCAGTATCAGACATGGCCCTATTATCAACAGCGCACTCTGTTCTTACCCCAGAGTGATCACGCTTACCCCTTAGTTCTGGTAATTTAGACAAAACTTCAGTCATAACATTAGCCATATCCTGTAATGTGATTTGTAATGGCCGCCCTGATGTACTCGGCGCCACAATATCACGCACCTCCCGAGCGGGAGATGCAGGTACTGACACGTGAGGCGAGTTAGTCGGCATAACTCTCCCCTCGTTGATTGGTGAAATATGTTCAATTTGTACAGATTGACTTTTATTTAAAGTAGCATCAATGCAATTAGTACATAAATTTCTATTGGGCTCCACTTTGGCTTTAGCACATATAGCACAGAGATATTCCTCTGAATCAGACATGTTTAACACACTAGCAAATAAACTAGCAACTTGGAAATACTTTTCAAAGTAATTTACAAATAATATGAAAACGTACTGTGCCTTTAAGAAGCACAGAAAAATTATGACAGTGGAGAATAATAAACTGAGAAACTATAACATCAAATCTTTTCCATAAAAACACAATTCTAGCAAAGGATTGCCCCCATTAGTAATGGATAACTAACCCTGATGGCAGAAAAAAAAGTACAGAAATAAACGTTTTTTATGACAGTCAGCAACAATCTCACAGCTCTGCTGTGAGTGATTACCTCCCTCAAAATAAGTTTTGAAGACCCCTGAGCTCTGTAGAGAGGAACCGGATCATGCAGGGAAGACAAGAGACTTCTGACTGAATTTTTTGATGCGTAGTAAAAGCGCCAAAATAGGCCCCTCCCCCTCACACATAACAGTGAGGGAGATCAGTAAACTGTCTTAAATTAAATAAAACGAATGCCAAGTGGAAAAAAACAGTGCCCAAAACATTTTTTCACCCAGTACCTCAGAAAAATTAAACGATTTAACATGCCAGCAAAAACGTTTAACATCAATAAATGAAATGTCATTAGAAAGCCTGTTGCTAGTCACTGCAAAATAGGCTAAGTCTTATGCAACAGTATTATCCCAGTGAAGTGCCATTCCCCAGAATATTGAAGTGTAAAATATACATACATGACAGCCTGATACCAGTTGCTACTACTGCATTTAAGGCTGAGTTTACATTATATCGGTATGGCAGAATTTTCTCAGTCAATTCCATTGTCAGAAAATAATATGCTGCTACATACCTCTTTGCAGATTAACCTGCCCGCTGTCCCCTGATCTGAAGTTTACCGCACTCCTCAGATGGCCGAGAACAGCAATATGATCTTAACTACGCCGGCTAAAATCATATAAAAACTCTGGTAGATTCTTCTTCAAATTCTACCAGAGAAGGAACAACACACTCCGGTGCTGTGATAAAATAACAAACTTTTGATTGAAGGTATAAAACTAAGTATAATCACCACAGTCCTCTCACACCTCCTATCTATTAGTTGGGTGCAAGAGAATGACTGGGTGTGACGTAGAGGGGAGGAGCTATATAGCAGCTCTGCTGGGTGAATCCTCTTGCACTTCCTGTTGGGGAGGAGTTAATATCCCAGAAGTAATGATGACCCGTGGACTGACCACACTTAACAGGAGAAAAGGGGAGTAGCTATTCTTATTAGACAAGACGTCAAATATACCCCCATCATGATAGAAAGAGACCCTGAGGGCAGATTCCTGATTATTGTGTGTACTCTGAACGATACCATGTTTACCCTAGTTAATGTCTATGCCCCTAATACCCAACAATCCTCATTCCTGGGGAAGCTGATGGAGAAGGTGGACCAGTTAAAGCAAGGGTCTGTTCTCTTGGGGGGAGACTTCAATGCCACCTGGGATCACATGATAGACAGACGCAAACACAGGGACATAGACCCAGACAAAGCGACAAGTCTCAAGTTACTTTGACATTTGGAGATGCCTACACACAACAGAGAGAGACTATACATTTTACTCTGCTGCACACCATTCATACTCCCGCATAGACTATCTGCTCACAGATCCTTGGAGCCTAGATAGATTGCGTTTGGCAAAGATAGTGATTTGTCCTTGGTCAGACCATGACATGGTAACAGCCACAATTAACCCACTTCCCCCAGAGGGTGGTCTGAGATCCTGGTGACTAGCAGATTCCCTGATCAAAAACCCTTGGACCCAGCAAACCGCATCAGACATACAAGATTTCTTTAAACTCAATGACACCAAACACACTAATGACACAATTCTATGGGCCACTTTAAAGGCCTATCTCAGAGGGACTTTCCTGAAAAGGGCTTCACGTCTACGATGTGAGAGAGGGGCCACATTAGCCCAACTCTTTGGGGAACTTAGACCCTTAGAAATACTAAATAAACGTCATCCTAACCCAGCATTAGGCGCACGTATAGGCCAAATTAGATCTGAAATCACTTCCAAGGAGACGATTAGGGTACAAGAATCTTTACTCCAGTTCCGGAAGCTTTTCTATTACCAAGGCAATAGAGCAGATATACTTTTAGCCACCAAGCTTAGAGTCAGAACAAAGGCTACATGGATCCAAAAGATCAGCCACTCAGGCAAAGTTCTACATGCCCCTCGAGACATTGGTAGGGCCTTTATGTCTTACTATAGCGAGCTCTACAACCTGGAAACTAGCTCTTCTACACATAAATCAGACTCTCATGCCATCAACAATTTCTTATCCTCCCTCCACCTCCCTAAGCTAGAGGTAGATGAGGCAGACAGCTTAGCCCTTCCTATGACAACCCTGGAAATAAAAGAAGCCATTAAATCCCTAAAATTACACAAGGCCCCTGGCCTGGACGGATTTACCCCTTTATTCTTTAAATCATATGCCCCCCTCCTGATACCATACTTACAGCGGTTGTATTCCGAAATTCTTAAGACAGGTTCCCTACCACAGGAATATTTAGAAGCTTCCATATTGACCATTCCAAAAGAGGGAAAGGATCTGATGCTTTGCCAAAGCTATCAACCAATCTCACTCATTAATCTAGACATTAAGATTTTTTCTAAAATTCTAGCCACTAGATTAGGCCAATTACTCTCTAAGCTCATCCACATGGACCAGGTGGGCTTTGTTCTAAACCGACAGGGCACAGACAGTATGCGCCGTCTCCTTAATGTATTCGCGGAGGCCAATGGAACGAATAGACCTCTCCTCACCCTGTCGTTCGACGCCGAGAAGGCGTTCGACAGGGTGCGCTGGGAATACTTGATGGCAGTTCTCTAAACTGTAGGCTTACCCGAGACCTTCTGTAGAGCTGTGGGAGCCCTATACTCTAAGCCGACAGTCAGAGTAAGGGGCTTGGGGTTTTGCTCCGAGCCCTTTGCCCTCAAAAATGGAACCCGTCAGGGATGCCCATTATCCCCCCTTTTTTTTGTCCTTGCCATTGAACCACTAGCTGAGGCTATTCGCACTAACAGGGACATCAAGGGTGTATATATTCAGGGGACTTATCAGAAATTTACGCCTAGATTATGAGTTTTGTCGGTAAAGACCTGCGGGGCTAACAAGCCTTTTTTTTCCAACGCTCCCTTAAGCCAACGCTGGTATTACGAGTTTTCTGAATGGCTGCGTTAGCCTCAGAAAAGTGAGCGTTGAGACAAATCTAGCTCCACTTCAACCCTCAATACCAGCGTTGCTTAAGTCAGCGGTAAGCTGGAAAAACGTGCTCGTGCACGATATCCCCATAGGATACAATGGGGCTGAGCTGGCTGAAAAAAAAACCTAACATCTGCAAAAAAAGCAGCGTTCAGCTCCTAACGCAGCCCCATTGTTTCCTATGTGGAAACACTTTCTAAGTCTACACCTAACACCCTAACATGAACCCCGAGTATAAACACCCCTAACCTTACACTTATTAACCTCTAATCTTCCACCCCCGCTATCGCTGACACCTGCATTATACTATTAACCCCTAATCTGCCGCTCCGGACACCGCCGCCACCTACATTATCCCTATGAACCCCTAATCTGTTGCCCCCAACATCGCCGACACCTATATTATATTTATTAACCCCTAATCTGCCGCACCCAACGTCGCCGCCACCTACCTACACTTATTAACCCCTAATCTGCTGACCGGACATCGCCGCCACTATAATAAATGTATTAACCCCTAAACCACCGCACTCCCACCTCGCAAACACTATAATAAATTTTATTAACCCCTAATCGGCCCTCCCTAACATCGCCGCAACCTAACTACAATTATTAACCCCTAATCTCCCGCCCCCAACGTCGCCGCTACTATAATAAAGTTATTAACCCCTAAACCTAAGTCTAAGTCTAACCCTAACCCCCCCTAAATTAAATATAATTTAAATAAAACAAAATAAATTTACTTTAATTAAATAAATTATTCCTATTTAAATATAAATACTTACCTATAAAATAAACCATAAGATAGCTACAATATAACTAATAATTACATTGTAGCTATTTTATGATTTATATTTATTTTACAGGCAACTTTGTATTTATTTTAACTAGGTACAATAGTTAATAACTATTTAATAGCTACCTAGTTAAAATAATTACAAAATTACCTGTAAAATAAATCCTAACCTAAGTTACAAATACACCTAACACTACACTATCAATAAATTAATTCAATAAATTACCTACAATTATCTAAACTAAAATACAATTAAATAAACTAAACTATATTACAAAAAAAAATTTTTACAAAAAATAAAAAAATATTACAAGAAGTTTAATCTAATTACACCTAATTTAAGCCCCCTAATAAAATAAAAAAGCCCCCTAAAATAATAAAATTCCCTACCCTATACTAAATTACAAAAGTAATCAGCTCTTTTACCAGCCCTTAAAAGGGCTTTTTGCGGGGCATTGCCCCAAAGTAATCAGTTCTTTTACCTGTAAAATAAAATACAAGACCCCCCCCAACATTACAACCCACCACCCACACACCCCTACTCTAAAACCCACCTGATCCCCCCTTAAAAAAACCTAACACTACCCCATTGAAGATCACCCTACCTTGAGCCGTGTTCACCCAGCCGGGCACCGATGGGCCAAAAGAGGACATCCGGAGTGGCCGAAGTCTTCATCCGATCGGGGCAGAAGAGGTCCTCCATCCAGCAGAAGTCTTCATCCAAGCGGCATCTTCTATCTTCATCCATCCGGCGAGGAGCGGGTCCATCTTCAAGACATCCGACGCGGAGCATCCTCTTCTTCCCGACGACTAACGACGAATGAAGGTTCCTTTAAATGACGTCATCCAAGATGGCGTCCCTCGAATTCCGATTGGCTGATAGGATTCTATCAGCCAATCGGAATTAAGGTAAGAAAAATCCGATTGGCTGATGTAATGCGAGGTCAATTCTATTGGCTGATCCAATGAGCCAATCGGATTGAACTTCAATCCGATTGGCTGATTACATCAGCCAATCGGATTTTTCCTACCTTAATTCCGATTGGCTGATAGAATCCTATCAGCCAATTGCAATTCGAGGGACGCCATCTTGGATGACGTCATTTAAAGGAACCTTCATTCGTCGTTAGTCGTCGGGAAGAAGAAGATGCTCCGCGTCGGATGTCTTGAAGATGGAGCCGCTCCGCGCCGGATGGATGAAGATAGAAGATGCCGCTTGGATGAAGACTTCTGCTGTATGGAGGACCTCTTCTGCCCCGATTGGATGAAGACTTCGGCCGCTTCCGGATGTCCTATTTTGGCCCATCGGTGCCCGGCTGGGTGAACACGGCTCAAGGTAGGGTGATCTTCAATGGGGTAGTGTTTTTTTAAGGGGGGATCGGGTGGGTTTTAGAGTAGGGGTGTGTGGGTGGTGGGTTGTAATGTTGGGGGGGGTCTTGTATTTTATTTTACAGGTAAAAGAGCTGATTACTTTGGGGCAATGCCCCGCAAAAAGCCCTTTTAAGGGCTGGTAAAAGAGCTGATTACTTTTGTAATTTAGTATAGGGTAGGGAATTTTATTATTTTGGGGAGCTTTTTTATTTTATTAGGGGGCTTAGATTAGGTGTAATTAGATTACACTTCTTGTAATATTATTTTTTTTTGTAATATAGTTTAGTTTATTTAATTGTATTTTAGTTTAGATAATTGTAGGTAATTTATTGAATTAATTTATTGATAGTGTAGTGTTAGGTGTATTTGTAACTTAGGTTAGGATTTATTTTACAGGTAATTTTGTAATTATTTTAACTAGGTAGCTATTAAATAGTTATTAACTATTTAATAACTATTGTACCTAGTTAAAATAAATACAAAGTTGCCTGTAAAATAAATATAAATCATAAAATAGCTACAATGTAATTATTAGTTATATTGTAGCTATCTTATGGTTTATTTTATAGGTAAGTTTTTATTTTTAAATAGGAATAATTTATTTAATTAAAGTAAATTTATTTCGTTTTATTTAAATTATATTTAACTTAGGGGGTTGTTAGGGTTAGGGTTAGACTTAGGTTTAGGGGTTAATAACTTTATTATAGTAGCAGCGACGTTGGGGGCGGGAGATTAGGGGTTAATAATTGTAGTTAGGTTGCGGCGATGTTAGGGAGGGCAGATTAGGGGTTAATAAAATTTATTATAGTGTTTGCGAGGTGGGAGTGCGGCGGTTTAGGGGTTAATACATTTATTATAGTGGCGGCGATGTCCGGTCGGCAGATTAGGGGTTAATAAGTGTAGGTAGGTGGCGGCAACGTTGAGTGCGGCAGATTAGGGGTTAATAAATATAATATAGGTGTCGGCGATGTTAGGGACAGCAGATTAGGGGTTCATAGCTATAATGTAGGTGGCGGCGGTGTCCGGTCGGCAGATTAGGGGTTAAATAATTTTATTATAGTGTTTGCGATGTGGGGGGGCCTCGGTTTAGGGGTTCATAGGTAGTTTATGGGTGTTAGTGTACTTTGTAGCACTTTAGTTAAGAGTTTTATGTTCCGGCGTTAGCCCATAAAACTCTTAACTACTGACTTTTAAATGCGGTAGGAGTCTTGGAGGTAGAGGCTTTACCGCTCACTTCTTCCAAGACTCGTAATACCAGCGTTAGGCAAATCCCATTAAAAAGATAGGATACGCAATTGACGTAAGGGGATTTGCGGTAGCCTCGAGTTGCGGAAGAAAAGTGAGCGGTAGACCTGTACCTGCCAGACTCGTAATACCAGCGTTAGATAAAAAGCAGCGTTAGGACCCCTTAACCCTGCTTTTTAAGGCTAACGCAAAACTCGTAATCTCGCCGTTAGTCTTTTCGCAGATGACCTTACGGTCTGTCCCTGTCTGACCCTGCTTGTTTGCTCCACCATCTTTTTAACCTATTTGACCTCTTTGGTAAGATATCGTTTTATAAGCTAAATGTGTCTAAAATGGAGGCCTACCAGATCCACATTCCCATTGCCCAACTCCGGGCCCTTCAAGCTACGCATAATTTTAAATGGAATCTAAAGGGTCTGCGCCATCTAGGTGTTTTCTTGTCGCACGACTTTAAAAATGTAACGCCAACGAACTATAACCATTTTCTCCGGGATCTCAAACAAACGCTTCTGCTCCCTAGATATAAGGAGGTCTCTTGGATGGGTAGGAGCTCAGCCTTCAAAATGATGATTCTCCCTAGAGGTCTAGGCCTCCCAAATCTAAGAATGTACTACGAGGCTGCCATGTTAACCCATATATCGAGTTGGGGCCCTAACAGTGAATACCCCTGATAGTATGAAATAGAGCAGGCTTCTCTGCCTCACAACATACTACTCCGAGACCTAGTATGGCTCCCGCAACACTGCAAACCAACCTCCCTTACTTCCAACCCCATCATACAACATTGTCTCTGGCATAAATTGCGCCACTCCCCTAGAGTGGCCCTCCATCCACTGTCCATAGTATTCGGGGACTCCTAAGGGGGCTCCCGGACTCAAACTCCTCAGGCTGGTCTTCCCTTCCCATAGAGACCATTAGGGATATGTATTTAGATAGCGATTGGGCTTCAAGACCCACTCTTATAACATGCTTCTCAATCCCACGTAAAATGCATTTTGAGGTCACACGTTTCCGGTCACTGTTACATAGCTGGAACTTTTTTTAAATCCGCAACATGCGCGCTCACACTATGGGAGTCTAGGTACCATATGGGTATACAGGGACATCGCCCTCTGACGGTTCACTACCAATGCATTCCGGATCTTCCTACACTCCAAAAGACACATAATATTCTAGCTTGGGAGAGAGACCTTGGTGTGGTTTTAGATAGCCAAGAATGGATGAGAGCCATAGCACACACAAGACAGGCCATACAGTGTAACACTCTTTGAACTTTTTTACAAACTTTTGACGAGATGGCACTGGGTGCCCAGCCGGCTCCGTAGATTCTCAACCGACACCTCTGACAGGTGCTGGAGAGGTTGTAACCAAAAAGGAGTTTAACCAAAAATCTGGTGGGGCTGCCCTGAAATCCAGAAGCTATGGACTAGAGTTCTGGCCTTGTGCGGACTCCTTGCCCCCCCCAGACAAATAGAGGCCCAGAGACCTATTTACTCCACCTTCACATGCCCAAACTCTCCAAGCCACTAAAGCACCTCTTTGTTTACCTGCTGATGTCCACCAAGCTCGCTATCGCAAGACACTGGAAACAACCTAATGCACCCCATTTGGGGAAAGTTATAGAGATACTCTCTACAGTACGAACTATGGAGGAAGCAGTGTACATAAACAGGGGGCTCATCGACTTGCACTCAAACACGTGGTCCATTTGGGACACGCTCCCACAAAACGCGCTGACCACAGCCTAAACGTAAATTTAGGCCTGCTGCTCCCCCCACTCTACCCTCCTTTCCCCTTACCCCTCTATATTCTTCTAAATATGCTCTTTCTTTCTCTTCCGGTCTGACTTATGTCACCTTTATTCTACATGATACACCTCCACATTGATGTATGTTGATGTTAATCACTGTTATCATGAAGTTCATTTAAACGCTGTTTCTTCTGTTCATTTATCTTTGTTTATGTTCTCTGAGCTGAGATCCACAGCTCTAGTATGTCCATTAAGGCCATCTGTTGCATATGACCGTTGACAAGTATATAGACCAATTCTTGTTAGATGCCTTGCATTGTATGTTTTATTGTAAAGAAAACGAGGTCTCAATAGATGGGCTGGACGTCCCATGTAGTCTAGCCATGTATGAGTAGGACATTAAATCTGTGGTGTTTGCTTACTATGTAATATGAATAGACTCACCTAAAAATGTCTTACTAGTGTACTCCTATATTTGATGTAACCTCAATAAAAAAAAAAAAAATTAAAAAAAAAATTAAAAAAAATTATTGATAAAAGTGCTCAAAACTGTCACTGCTAAATATAAGTTTATGATGTATGAATACGTTCATACTAACTTCCGTTGGGCTATAAAGGTGAAAAGTACTTACCTGTCAGCACATTTGTCTAATATGCTTAACTAAGCTGCAGAAACTGGTAGACAAGCCTAGGCTGTGAGAGCATAATGCCAAGCATATAAGCAAGTAACAGCATCTACAACCAAAGGGATTTGTGAACACATTTCACCTTGGGAGGGTCATGGATCAGATGATTGTTAGACAAGTCCACATTTCACCTGGGAGGCATGTGACATTTCTCACTGAGAAAAGATCTCTTCCTGCCTTAACAAAAAACATTGAAATATGTATTATCATTTTAATCGATTTTAACTTACTTTGTTTAGGGTCCATTACTTCCTGTCACAGCCTGAGGCTGTGGACTCTACAGCAAAGCAAAGAAGTAGCTTTACCTTTGAAGTGGTAGCTAGGAGACAGCTGCTCTAGCTCCAGGCAGTTTCTTAACAATGCTCAGTAGGGGACTTTTGCTGCAAAAATCATGCCACAGTAGAACTTAAGGGGACATCTTATCTATACAATTTCTTCCATTTAATTTGTTCTTAATGATCCATTTGACCTGTTGGAGTGTATTACATTGTTTATAAATAGTTCCTTTGCATTTATATCAGCATTTAAAATAGCTGCTTTTGCCTGAGGTATCCCTATCTATACTGAAAGTTTCTATGCTTTAGTATAGGCTATTGACAAGCTATAAAAAAACACAGCCAGCAGAAAGAAATTACAATCCCAGTGGGGAGTGTCGGAGAGAAAATTCTAGAACTTTCATTTTCACTTGTTCTTTTCAAGTATTGTATAGAGACAAAGGGAAGCATTTGAATGATAAGATGTATGAACTCTCTGCAAGCTTAGTCTATTTTGAAGGGTTGTGGTTTCACAGAGCAAATCCATCTAAATAATTTACAAAAAGAAAACATATCATAGATTTGATACTCTGGTATAACATGTAATTGGGGGCAAATTAAGGGGAAACCAATTTTACAGTTCACAGTCCCTATATGTTTTATAATGGTATCTACATTATCTCACTAAACGCAGTGGCTAATAATGAGGATTTATAAGGGCTCATTTTTAAAGAAAACAAGTAAGTTGTTTTTAACACAACCTGTATTTTTTATTTTTACTTTGATTTAGCAGATTTTTTTACTTCTAAAGGAGCACTATTTCCTATCCCTTTAAAGATACATAAAAGTCAGTACCAGGTCAGCAATGCTGAGCTGAAAATGGAGGCTGATTGGCGACTATGCATTCATGCCGCCCCTCACTCGCTCAGTGGGCACCAGACGCATTGTTGTTTCAGAGCTGACTGTGCAGGAGTTAAACACATAAGTATAGGCAAATAATCATGAAATACACATATACTCTAACACTATAGTGCATTTTCTTAATGCATATCGGTGTCCCTTTAAACTAAGTTAATAGATTCAGTTATTTGGTATACATATATACAGTATATATTACTATAGAAACATTTTGACACAACTGGACATACATTTTGTCCATAATGAAGTTTTCAAAAACCTAAAAAAAGATTAATTTAAACCCTACTCATCCTACAAAACACTGAAACAGCTGGATTTGTTTTACAGATGAAGAATAACATTTTTCAAAACTCAAAAAACACATTCCTAAAAAACATCACAGAGCCAACAATAAGTTAAATAAGTTTATATTTTCAACATGATGCATTCAAAGGATGAGTGTGAATCAAAAGTTACAATTAGAACATAAAAACAAAAAATATTTAGTACGTCAATTGCTAGTCTCCTTCACATCAATAGATAGTTCAACCAACTTCAGCAGCAGTTACAGCATTACGTCTTTATGGGCCAGTTAAAACAGCTTTATACATTTATTTCCTGGAATTGATGACTATTTTTCTAAAAAATATTGGTTACATTTTGTGATGGAAAACATCGATTAACAGAAACTTTCTTGACACAAATATTGAACTGGATTGAGGTTTGGACTTTGAATGGGTCATCGTAGAAAACTCAACTTCCATTTTAAACTGATTTAGTTTTGACTTGGCTCTATACAGGATCAACGTCTTCTTGAAAGGTTCACATCTTCCCAATCAAAAGTTGTCTGTGGAATGAACTGGCTTTCCAATACAATTTTCCAATAATGTGTCTCCATCCAAATTGCTGAAAATGTTCCCATTCCCTGACGTTAAAAACCCCCCATTATTTTAATATGATAACGCTATAGCAATTTGCCATGTGGATAGTGTTGTCATAGAAATAATCAGTTTTGAACAATTTTCATTTAGATGTTCAAGTCAGAACTCTCTATCTGACTTGCTTGGAAGGAACAATCATGTTTATGATTTGATTGTTTGTAAATCTGAGATCATATGGGTATTAGATTGTTTAAAATAATTCACTTAAATGGACATTTATCAACTGGTATAAACTAGCTCAATTTAAAAAAGACATGGATTTTCATTAGTGAGTATTCCAGCTGCTTACACTCAAATGTAATAATTTTTGAAATTCCGCAAGTAATTATTCAATTACATCATGTAACCTTTGAATTCAATTTTAGATTTGATCTTCTTTATTTTTCTTTATTTATTTGTTGTTGATTAGAGGACATTCATATAAAATAACAGAACTAATACTAGTGAGAAGGGGGGGGTACAAGTTTTGTTAAGTGCCCTCATTGCTTCACTGATCCTTCATACATACATCAGTAACCTAGTATGTATTCAATGTCTCATCATGGTTACGGTATTTACATGGAGACTTGTTCAAAGATATTACTCCTCATGGGCGGGCTATAGCCCAGAAAAAGGCAAACTGATGTTAATCTCAATGCAATTTATATTAAACTATCATATATTTAATTATATTCAACACTTAGATACCCTTTACTTAATCTATATAAAAAATAATAATAAATGCTCTAAATGACAAGTTTGAATATATACAAAGGTGAGTCATCACAGTTCCAAAAGAGCATTCCTTGTATTGATACATATAAAACTGTTTTCTTAGGTTTATGAATTCTTTTAACTAAATTATCATGTGGCCCTCAGGCTATCACTATGTTAAAATGGCACTTTATAATCCTATTAGGCCCCAGTCTTTAGAGCAGACATCCTCAAACGTGGCCCTCCAGAGGTTTTGGAACTACATTTCCCATGATGCTCAGCCAGCTGATATGCTATGCTGGCTGAGCATCATGGGAAATGTAGTTCTAAAACTTCTTGAGTTCCACGTTTGAGGATGTCTGCTTTAGAGTAATAAAAATGCAGGGTAATGAAACTGTGTTTCTCTAACAGAAATATATCCACATACAGACAATACCCCTAAGGATAACCTCCATTTAAATCAGATGTAACACAATCCACTTGATATCACAGAGTCTCCAAACAATTGTAAATATTGAATCCACTAGGCACAAAATAAGTCAAAAAAATGAATAGACGATGGATCTGTTCTGCCCTCTACTTAAAATAAGCCAGAACTCACTTATAAGCAGTGACTTCTTTAAAAATGATGTGTCATATGAATCTCTGGATATCACATGATCAATAAAGGGCACTTATTTCATTCACAAGTTAATTGTTGAAAGCTTTACAATGGGGGGGGGGGGTGATATATTATTATGTGTTTATTCTATTGTTTGGATGATTTTTCTTTTTTACATTAAGAAAAAAAATCTGTGGATTCGTCCCACATTTCTTATAAATTCCTGTGCATTCCAAAACCTATCAACAGTAATATCTGAAAACAAAGCACTCTGAGAATGTTGCAAAGCTGAATGTGCAGTTTTTTTCTCTCTGTACATTATTAATATTAAATTATAAATGTCCTTGTGCGGAAGACCGATCCTCTAGGTATAAATCTGATAGACATCCAAGTGAGATTTTCCAAGCAACGGCAAAGATTTTCATCACTCACATTGGGATAGTTCTTGTAGGATTTAGGATGAAGATGCTCCGTCCTGTCAGTAAAACATGAAACATAATTAGATTATATCCTTATAGCATTCATTTTCCTTCTTAGAGCAAAATGTTTATCTTTTTACAATCATTAAAATAGACCTAAAAATGCAAAAGGGAAATGCTCTAACATATGTTTTATTATTGCGCTAGTGTTTACATATGCAAATGGGGTTAAATACATAGTTAAACTATATACTACTGGGAGCTAGCTGAAGACACAGTGAGAGAATGACAAGAGACAAATGTCTGTAGCTACCAATTATCATCTAGCTCCCAATAGTACATTGCTGATCCCGAGCCAACCTTGGTTTGCTTTTCAATGGATACCAAAAAGAACAAAGTACATTTGATAGTAAACATAAACTGAAAAGCCTCTTAAAATTGCATGCGCCATCTGAATCAAGGAAGTTTAATTTTCACATTAATGTCCCTTTAATTGAATATATCATAAAAACAGACTGGGGTGGACTGATTGGTTAGAATGCTGTTTCTTCTGATTGTAACCAATAAGTGTCTGGCCCTGGCTTTTTCCCCCTGGCTGTTAAGCATAGGCCACGCTAGTGTTTAGCCAAATAGGTGACCCCCTGAGGCCTCACTCATGATTGGGCCTCACAAAGGGCCATAGAATAAAAATGTGCATTTGTTTTCTTTTTGTTTTTTTGTCTCTGGGACAATTAGTTTATGAAAGTACAGTGGCCCTGCCCACCAGGTTCCTCCTGGTACAGCTGCAAATTCACAGCCTCTTAGACACAACCACAAGTTCTCTGGATGTTGTCAGGTGCAGTCCTGTCCTTCCCTTCTGCAGGCCCCAGTGTATTGCTGGCAGCCTTAGCGTAATCAGTAGGTAGCAGGGCACAAGCAGCAATGTAAGAGGAATGGGGAGGCTGCACGTAGTCTTGTTATTGTCAATATCTCTTAGCCACCCTCCCTGAAGCTCAAAGCCAAATGCAGTATTTTAACCAGTTTACACCCTCTCTTTACTCTCTTCCTCACTCCTCTCTCTTCTCTCGCTCTTTATCTCTATAATCTCCTTGTTCACTTCTCCTCTATTCTCTCTCTAAACCTCTTCTCTCCCTCCTGTCTCCAATTTTCTCTCCCCCTTTCCTCTTACTCATCACTCTCCCTGAGTCTCTCCTCCCCTTTCTCTTTGTTATTCCCTTCTCTCTTTGCCCTTCTTTCTCTCACTCCTTCCCCTTTCTACTCTATTTTCCATATATCTTTTCCCCTTATTTCTCTTTGCCTCTCAGCTTTCTCCTCCCTTTTCCCTTCTCTCTCTCCCTCCTCTAACTTCTTTCACTTCTTCTTCTCTCCATTCTCTCTCTCCCTCCTCTAACTTCTTTCACTTCTTCTTCTCTCCATTCTCTCTCTCCCTCCTCAAACTTCTTTCACTTCTTCTTTGGTCTCTCATCCCTTTCTCTCCATTCTCTCTATCCCTTTTCCCTCTCTTTCCACTTTCTTAATTCCTCCTCTCTCTACCTTCTCCCTCTATTTATCCTAATCTCTTGTTTTACTTAACTTCTCTCCCTGCTATTTCCATTGTCTCAATTCAATTCTGTTTTCTCTTGCTGTCCTCTCTCTCCACTTCATTTCATCTCCACTCTCATTTTCCCATTGTCTTTCCTCTTTGCCTCTCCCACTCTTCCTCTAGTTTTCTTCTCTATCCACTCTTCCTTTTTCCTCTTCTTTCCACTTTCTCCCCTTTCCACTTGTCTACCACTCTCTCGCCCTCTCTTCTATCTATTTCCCCCCTTTCTCTAACTCCCCTCTCTCTACTGTTCTCCCACCTCTTTCTCCCTCTCTCTCCTCATTATTGAGAAATTTGAAGCAATGAAAAGCCAAAACATAAATTATAAGCTAAGTAAAGAAAAAAGAGGAAAAAGTCAGGTACACAACCAGGTGCACAGTTCAAGACCACGTTGAATGGCTCATAAAAAATAAACGTAAGCGAAGCCTCATAGTTTAATGTTGTCTAAGGCCTCACTAATTCTACAGTAGAATCTGCTGTCAAGCAATGTGGTGAACAGTCCTAAAAATTCTCCTCTCACTATCTCTTCATACACAGGACTTAGATGCGGAGCTTGACAGACAGTACACCAGGGGAACAACACAACATGGACATTAGGGTGAGGGCATAAAGGGACAGTTGTATGATGTGGCTCATAAAACAGATTCAGGGCCCTAGGGTCTGATCTGAGGTATGATATTGGTAGAGAGGCCAAAGGCCCATTTTAATTAAAAGATGTTTAACATGGGTATGAGATTGCTTTCAAGTCTGATATGAGTATGTGGCTCCAATAGGGGCATTACAGCTCTTTGGGATTAATTAAGGGCTTGCATGGTCAAGGGTGTGATCTAAAAATGTGGATAAACAAGGCTATTTCGATATGACGTGTCCATATGTTTGTATCAAACTGACAGCGTATATCTAGTTATAGAACAAGACTTGATGGAGTAGTAGCACTGGCAGGAGAGTAAAGGAAGGCCCTTGGTCTTTCGCCAAGGTTCCTTGTGACATAAAGAGACACTAAACCCAAATTTTTTTCTTTTGTGATTCAGATAGAGCATGCAATTTTAAGCAACTTTCTAATTTACTCCTATTATCAAATTTCTTCATTCTTGTGGTATCTTTATTTGAAAAGCAAGAATGTAAGTTTAGAAGTCGGCCCATTTTTGGAAAACAACCTGGGTTGTTCTTGCTGATTGGTGGATAAATTCACCCACCAATAAACAAGTGCTGTCCGGGGGTTCTAAACCAAAAATTGGCTGGCTCCTTAGCTTAGATGCCTCTTTTTCAAATAAAGATAGCAAGAGAACAAAGAAAAATTGATAAAAGGAGTAAATTAGAAAACATAATTTATGCTTACCTGATAAATTTATTTCTCTTGTAGTGTATCCAGTCCACGGATCATCCATTACTTATGGGATATTAACTCCTCCCCAACAGGAAGTGCAAGAGGATTCACCCAGCAGAGCTGCTATATAGCTCCTCCCCTAACTGCCATTACCAGTCATTCGACCGAAAACATGCAGAGAAAGGAAAACCATAGGGTGCAGTGGTAACTGTAGTTTAATGGAAAAATTACCTGCCTTAAAGTGACAGGGCGGGCCGTGGACTGGATACACTACAAGAGAAATAAATTTATCAGGTAAGCATAAATTATGTTTTCTCTTGTTAAGTGTATCCAGTCCACGGATCATCCATTACTTATGGGATACCAATACCAAAGCTAAAGTACACGGATGACGGGAGGGACAGGCAGGCTCTTTATACGGAAGGAACCACTGCCTGAAGAACCTTTCTCCCAAAAACAGCCTCCGAAGAAGCAAAAGTGTCAAATTTGTAAAATTTGGAAAAAGTATGAAGAGAAGACCAAGTTGCAGCCTTGCAAATCTGTTCAACAGAAGCCTAATTCTTAAAGGCCCAAGTGGAAGCCACAGCTCTAGTAGAATGTGCTGTAATTCTTTCAGGAGGCTGCTGTCCAGCAGTCTCATAGGCTAACCGTATTATGCTACGAAGCCAAAAGGAGAGAGAGGTAGCCGAAGCTTTTTGACCTCTCCTCTGACCAGAATAAACGACAAACAGGGAAGACGTTTGTCGAAAATCCTTAGTTGCCTGTAGATAAAATTTCAGGGCACGGACTACATCTAGATTGTGTAGCAGACGTTCCTTTTTCGAAGAAGGATTAGGACACAAAGATGGAACCACAATCTCTTGATTGATATTCCTGTTAGTGACCACCTTAGGTAGGAACCCAGGTTTAGTACGCAGAACTACCTTGTCTGAATGAAAAATCAGATAAGGAGAATCACAATGTAAGGCAGATAACTCAGAGACTCTTCGAGCCGAGGAAATCGCCATTAAAAACAGAACTTTCCAAGATAACAACTTGATATCAATGGAATGAAGGGGTTCAAACGGAACCCCCTGTAAAACATTAAGAACTAAGTTCAAACTCCATGGTGGAGCAACAGTTTTAAACACAGGCTTGATCCTAGCTAAAGCCTGACAAAAAGCTTGAACGTCCGGAACTTCTGACAGACGTTTGTGTAAAAGAATGGACAGAGCTGAAATCTGTCCCTTTAAGGAACTAGCGGATAAACCCTTTTCTAAACCTTCTTGTAGAAAAGACAATATCCTCGGAATCCTAACCTTACTCCATGAGTAACTCTTGGATTCGCACCAATATAAGTATTTGCGCCATATCTTATGGTAAATCTTTCTGGTAACAGGCTTCCTAGCCTGTATTAAGGTATCAATAACTGACTCAGAAAAACCACGTTTTGATAAAATCAAGCGTTCAATTTCCAAGCAGTCAGCTTCAGAGAAATTAGATTTTGATGTTTGAAGGGACCCTGGATCAGAAGGTCCTGTTTCAGAGGTAGCGACCAAGGTGGACAGGATGACATGTCCACTAGATCTGCATACCAAGTCCTGCGTGGCCATGCAGGCGCTATTAGAATCACTGATGCTCTCTCTTGTTTGATTCTGGCAATCAATCGAGGAAGCATCGGGAAGGGTGGAAACACATAAGCCATCCCGAAGGTCCAAGGTGCTGTCAAAGCATCTATCAGAACCGCTCCCGGATCCCTGGATCTGGACCCATAACGAGGAAGCTTGGCGTTCTGTCGAGACGCCATGAGATCTATCTCTGGTTTGCCCCAACGTCGAAGTATTTGGGCAAAGACCTCCGGATTAAGTTCCCACTCCCCCGGATGAAAAGTCTGACGACTTAAGAAATCCGCCTCCCAGTTCTCCACTCCCGGGATGTGGATTGCTGACAGGTGGCAAGAGTGAGACTCTGCCCAGCGAATTATCTTTGATACTTCCATCATTGCTAGGGAGCTTCTTGTCCCTCCCTGATGGTTGATGTAAGCTACAGTCGTGATGTTGTCCGACTGAAACCTGATGAACCCCCGAGTTGTTAACTGGGGCCAAGCCAGAAGGGCATTGAGAACTGCTCTCAATTCCAGAATGTTTATTGGTAGGAGACTCTCCTCCTGATTCCATTGTCCCTGAGCCTTCAGAGAATTCCAGACAGCGCCCCAACCTAGTAGGCTGGCGTCTGTTGTTACAATTGTCCAGTCCGGCCTACTGAATGGCATCCCCCTGGACAGATGTGGCCGAGAAAGCCACCATAGAAGAGAATTTCTGGTCTCTTGATCCAGATTCAGAGTAGGGGACAAGTCTGAGTAATCCCCATTCCACTGACTTAGCATGCACAATTGCAGCGGTCTGAGATGTAGGCGTGCAAAGGGTACTATGTCCATTGCTGCTACCATTAAGCCGATCACCTCCATGCATTGAGCTACTGACGGGTGTTGAATGGAATGAAGGACACGGCATGCATTTTGAAGCTTTGTTAACCTGTCTTCTGTCAGGTAAATCTTCATTTCTACAGAATCTATAAGAGTCCCCAAGAAGGGAACTCTTGTGAGTGGAAAGAGAGAACTCTTCTTTTCGTTCACCTTCCATCCATGCGACCTTAGAAATGCCAGTACTAACTCTGTATGAGACTTGGCAGTTTGAAAGCTTGAAGCTTGTATCAGAATGTCGTCTAGGTACGGAGCTACCGCAATTCCTCGCGGTCTTAGTACCGCCAGAAGAGCACCCAGAACCTTTGTGAAGATTCTCGGAGCCGTAGCCAATCCGAATGGAAGAGCTACAAACTGGTAATGCCTGTCTAGAAAGGCAAACCTTAGATACCGGTAATGATCTTTGTGAATCGGTATGTGAAGGTAAGCATCCTTTAAATCCACTGTGGTCATGTACTGACCCTTTTGGATCATGGGTAAAATTGTCCGAATAGTTTCCATTTTGAACGATGGAACTCTTAGGAATTTGTTTAGGATCTTTAAATCCAAGATTGGCCTGAAAGTTCCCTCTTTTTTGGGAACCACAAACAGATTTGAGTAAAACCCTTGTCCTTGTTCCGACCGCGGAACCGGATGGATCACTCCCATTAATAAAAGATCTTGTACGCAGCGTAGAAACGCCTCTTTCTTTATTTGGTTTGTTGACAACCTTGACAGATGAAATCTCCCTCTTGGGGGAGAGAATTTGAAGTCTAGAAGGTATCCCTGAGATATGATCTCTAACGCCCAGGGATCCTGGACATCTCTTGCCCAAGCCTGGGCGAAGAGAGAAAGTCTGCCCCCCACTAGATCCGTTCCCGGATCGGGGGCCCTCGATTCATGCTGTCTTAGGGGCAGCAGCAGGTTTCCTGGCCTGCTTGCCCTTGTTCCAGGACTGGTTAGGTCTCCAGCCTTGTCTGTAGCGAGCAACAGCTCCTTCCTGTTTTGGTGCAGAGGAAGTTGATGCTGCTCCTGCTTTGAAATTACGAAAGGAACGAAAATTAGACTGTCTAGCCTTAGGTTTGGCTCTGTCTTGAGGCAGGGCATGGCCTTTACCTCCTGTAATGTCAGCGATAATTTCTTTCAACCCGGGCCCGAATAAGGTCTGCCCTTTGAAAGGTATATTAAGCAATTTAGATTTAGAAGTAACGTCAGCTGACCAGGATTTTAGCCACAGTGCTCTGCGTGCCTGAATGGCGAATCCGGAATTCTTAGCCGTAAGTTTAGTTAAATGTACTACGGCATCTGAAATAAATGAGTTAGCTAACTTAAGGGCTTTAAGCTTGTGTGTAATCTCATCTAATGGAGCTGATTCAAGTGTCTCTTCCAGAGACTCAAACCAAAATGCTGCTGCAGCCGTGACAGGCGCAATGCATGCAAGAGGTTGCAATATAAAACCTTGTTGAACAAACATTTTCTTAAGGTAACCCTCTAACTTTTTATCCATTGGATCTGAAAAGGCACAGCTATCCTCCACCGGGATAGTGGTACGCTTAGCTAAAGTAGAAACTGCTCCCTCCACCTTAGGGACCGTTTGCCATAAGTCCCGTGTGGTGGCGTCTATTGGAAACATCTTTCTAAATATCGGAGGGGGTGAGAACGGCACACCGGGTCTATCCCACTCCTTAGTAACAATTTCAGTAAGTCTCTTAGGTATAGGAAAAACGTCAGTACTCGCCGGTACCGCAAAATATTTATCCAACCTACACATTTTCTCTGGTATTGCAACTGTGTTACAATCATTCAGAGCCGCTAACACCTCCCCTAGTAATACACGGGGGTTTTCCAGCTTAAATTTAAAATTTGAAATATCTGAATCCAGTTTGTTTGGATCAGAACCGTCACCCGCAGAATGAAGCTCTCCGTCCTCATGTTCTGCAAATTGTGACGCAGTGTCTGACATGGCCCTAATATTATCAGCGCACTCTGTTCTCACCCCAGAGTGATCACGCTTACCTCTTAGTTCTGGTAATTTAGCCAAAACTTCAGTCATAACAGTAGCCATATCCTGTAATGTGATTTGTAATGGCCGCCCAGATGTACTCGGCGCTACAATATCACGCACCTCCCGAGCGGGAGATGCAGGTACTGACACGTGAGGCGAGTTAGTCGGCATAACTCTCCCCTCGTTGTTTGGTGAAATATGTTCAATTTGTACAGATTGACTTTTATTTAAAGTAGCATCAATACAGTTAGTACATAAATTTCTATTGGGCTCCACTTTGGCTTTAGCACATATAGCACAGATATCTTCCTCTGAATCAGACATGTTTAACACACTAGCAAATAAACTAGCAACTTGGAAATAATTTTCAAGTAATTTACTATAATATGAAAACGTACTGTGCCTATAAGAAGCACAGAAAAAGTTATGACAGTTGAAAATTAATAAACTGAAAAGTTATAGCATCAAATCTTTGTAAAAAACACAATTTTAGCAAAGGATTGCTCCCATTAGCAAAGGATAACTAACCCTGATAGCAGAAAAAAAAATACAGAAATAAACGTTTTTTTTATCACAGTCAACTACAATCTCACAGCTCTGCTGTGAGTGATTACCTCCCTCAAAACAAGTTTTGAAGACTCCTCAGTTCTGTAGAGATGAACCGGATCATGCAGGGAAGACAATAAACTTCTGACTGAATTTTTTGTTGCGTAGCAAAAGCACCAAAAAGGCCCCTCCCCCTCACACATAACAGTGAGAGAGCAGTAAACTGTCATAAATTAAATAAAACGACTGCCAAGTGGAAAAAAATAGTGCCCAAAACATTTTTTCACCCAGTACCTCAGAAAATTAAACGATTTTACATGCCAGCAAAAAACGTTTAACATTAATAAATTGAGTGTTATTAAAAAGCCTGTTGCTAGTCCCTGCAAATTAGGCTAAAGTTTTATGCATACAGTATAATTCCAGTGAAGTGCCATTCCCCAGAATACTGAAGTGTAAAATATACATACATGACAGCCTGATACCAGTTGCTGCTACTGCATTTAAGGCTGAGTTTACATTATATCGGTATGGCAGAATTTTCTCATCAATTCCATTGTCAGAAAATAATAAGCTGCTACATACCTCTTTGCAGATTAATCTGCCCGCTGTCCCCTGATCTGAAGTTTACCTCTCCTCAGATGGCCGAGAAACAGCAATATGATCTTAACTACTCCGGCTAAAATCATAGAAAAACTCAGGTAGATTCTTCTTCAAATTCTACCAGAGAAGGAATAACACACTCCGGTGCTATTATAAAATAACAAACTTTTGATTGAAGGTATGAAACTAAGTATAATCACCACAGTCCTCTCACACATCCTATCTATTTGTTGGGTGCAAGAGAATGACTGGTAATGGCAGTTAGGGGAGGAGCTATATAGCAGCTCTGCTGGGTGAATCCTCTTGCACTTCCTGTTGGGGAGGAGTTAATATCCCATAAGTAATGGATGATCCGTGGACTGGATACACTTAACAAGAGAAAGTTGCTTAAAATTACATGCTCTATCTGAATCAGGAAAGAAACAATTTGGGTTCAGTGTCCCTTTAACAGTCTTTTTCTGATGACAATGCATATGCTCTGCTACCCTTTTCCCTTGTTAATAAATATGCATAGTAGACTGTAACCACACGTAACCAGTCCTGGTCTATTTAATGCATAACTCACAGGAAAGCACATTTGCAAAACATACTATAGCACTGAAGGCAGCGGTTAGAGTCAAAAACATTTGGCCAACATTCTATAGCACTATGGGCAGCAGTTAGAGAAAAGGACATTTGGAGGACAATTTTATAGTGCTGGAGGCAGCAGTTTAGAGAAAAATACATTTGGAGGACAATTCTATAGTGCTGGAGGCAGCAGTTTAGAGAAAAAGACATTTGGATGACAAATAGTGCTGGAGCAGCAGTTTAGAGAAAAGGACATTTGGAGGACAATTCTATAGTGCTGGAGGCAGCAGTTAGAGAAAAGGACATTTGGAGGACATTCTATAGTGCTGGAGGCAGCAGTTAGAGAAAAGGACATTTGGAGGACAATTCTATAGTGCTGGAGGCAGCAGTTTAGAGAAAAATACATTTGGAGGACAATTCTATAGTGCTGGAGGCAGCAGTTTAGAGAAAAAGACATTTGGATGACAAATAGTGCTGGAGCAGCAGTTTAGAGAAAAGGACATTTGGAGGACAATTCTATAGTGCTGGAGGCAGCAGTTAGAGAAAAGGACATTTGGAGGACATTCTATAGTGCTGGAGGCAGCAGTTAGAGAAAAGGACATTTGGAGGACAATTCTATAGTGCTGGAGGCAGCAGTTAGAGAAAAGGGCATTTGGAGGACATTCTATAGTGCTGGAGGCAGCAGTTTAGAGAAAAGGACATTTGGAGGACAATTCTATAGTGCTGGAGGCAGCAGTTAAGATAAAATGACATTTGGAGGACAATTCTATAGTGCTAGAGGCAGCATTTTAAAGAAAAGGACATTTGGAGGACAATTCTATAGTGCTGGAGGCAGCAGTTTAGAGAAAAGGACATTTGGAGGACATTCTATAGTGCTTGAGGCAGCAGTTTAGAGAAAAGGACATTTGGAGGACAATTCTATAGTGCTGGAGGCAGCAGTTTAGAGAAAAGGACATTTGGAGGACAATTCTATAGTGCTGGAGGCAGCAGTTTAGAGAACAGGACATTTGGAGGACAATTCTATAGTGCTGGAGGCAGCAGTTAAAAGGAAAGGACATTTGGAGGACAATTCTATAGTGCTGGAGGCAGCAGTTTAGAGGAAATGACATTTGAAAGACAATTCTATAGTGCTGGAGGCAAAAGTTTAGAGAAAAGGACATTTGGAGGACAATTCTATAGTGCTGGAGGCAGCAGTTTAGAGAAAAGGACATTTGGAGGACAATTCTATAGTGCTGGAGGCAGCAGTTTAGAGAAAAGGGCATTTGGAGGACATTCTATAGTGCTGGAGGCAGAAGTTTAGAGAAAAGTGCATTTGGAGGACAATTCTATAGTGCTGGAGGCAGCAGTTTAGAGAAAAGGACATTTGGAGGACAATTCTATAGTGCTGGAGGCAGCAGTTAAGATAAAAGGACATTTGGAGGACAATTCTATAGTGCTAGAGGCAGCATTTTAAAGAAAAGGACATTTGGAGGACAATTCTATAGTGCTGGAGGCAGCAGTTAGAGAAAAGGACATTTGGAGGACATTCTATAGTGCTGGAGGCAGCAGTTTAGAGAAAAGGACATTTGGAGGACAATTCTATAGTGCTGGAGGCAGCAGTTTAGAGAAAAGGACATTTGGAGGACAATTCTATAGTGCTGGAGGCAGCAGTTTAGAGAACAGGACATTTGGAGGACAATTCTATAGTGCTGGAGGCAGCAGTTAAAAGGAAAGGACATTTGGAGGAAAATTCTATAGTGCTGGAGGCAGCAGTTTAGAGGAAATGACATTTGAAAGACAATTCTATAGTGCTGGAGGCAGCAGTTTAGAGAAAAGGACATTTGGAGGACAATTCTATAGTGCTGGAGGCAGCAGTTTAGAGAAAAGGACATTTGGAGGACAATTCTATAGTGCTGGAGGCAGCAGTTTAGAGGAAAGGACATTTGGAGGACAATTCTATAGTGCTGGAGGCAGCAGTTTAGAGGAAAGGACATTTGGAGGACAATTCTATAGTGCTGGAGGCAGCAGTTTAGAGAAAAGGACATTTGGAGGAGAATTCTATAGTGCTGGAGGCAGCAGTTTAGAGAAAAGGACATTTGGAGGACGTTCTATAGTGCTGGAGGCAGCAGTTTAGAGAAAAGGACAGTTGGAGGACATTCTATAGTGCTGGAGGCAGCAGTTTAGAGAAAAGGACATTTGGAGGACAATTCTATAGTGCTAGAGGCAGCAGTTTAGAGAAAAAGACATTTGGATGACAAATAGTGCTGGAGCAGCAGTTTAGAGAAAAGGACATTTGGAGGACAATTCTATAGTGCTGGAGGCAGCAGTTAGAGAAAAGGACATTTGGAGGACATTCTATAGTGCTGGACGCAGCAGTTAGAGAAAAGGGCATTCAGAGGACATTCTATAGTGCTGGAGGCAGCAGTTTAGAGAAAAGGACATTCGGAGGACATTCTATAGTGCTGGAGGCAGCAGTTTAGAGAAAAGGACATTCGGAGGACATTCTATAGTGCTGGAGGCAGCAATTTAGAGAAAGGGACATTTGGAGGACATTCTATAGTGCTGGAGGCAGCAGTTTAGAGAAAAGGACAGTTGGAGGACATTCTATAGTGCTGGAAGCAGCAGTTTAGAGAAAAGGGCATTTGGAGGACATTCTATAGTGCTGGAGGCAAAAGTTTAGAGAAAAGGACATTTGGAGGACATTCTATAGTGCTGGAGGCAGCAGTTTCGAGAAAAGGACATTTGGAGGACATTCAATAGTGCTGGAGGCAGCAGTTTAGATAAAAGGACATTTGGAGGACAATTCTATAGTGCTGGAGGCATCAGTTTAGATAAAAGGACATTTGGAGGACAATTCTATAGTGCTGGAGGCAGCAGTTTAGAGAAAAGGACATTTGGAGGACATTCTATAGTGCTGGAGGCAGCAGTTTAGGAAAAAGGACATTTGGAGGCAGGGGTTAAACTACAGGGGGTGCAGAGGTCGCAATTGCAACTGGGCCCCCAAGGGTGGGGGGCCCAGCTTAAAAAAAATAATTATATATTTTTTTTTTTACAATAAAAAACATTGACTTGCCACTGCCTGCACTGATATCATGTTAGTGTAACATGATGCTTCACTAGTGTCTCTGACTACAAGGGTTAGTCTTTCTGTTTTACCTACCGGTATGTATGTATGTGACTGTGTGTGTATTTATGCATGTATGTGTGTGTGTGTATGTTTGTGGAACCAGCAAATTACAGACCTTGTTACTACAGTATGGGGGGCGGAGGGTAAACAGTGCAAGTCTATACAGTACCACTATTTACAGTATGGGGGGGCTGGACCATGTCACAGACTACTGTGGTCACTTTATAAAGTACTGGGGCGGGTAGGGTCAGGCCAGCCATCTCACCGGCAGATTACAGACTGTGTCACTAACTCACTACATACAGTACTGGTGGGTTAAACAGTGTCACTATATACAGTAATAGGGGGTCAGACCATCTTACAGACTGTGGGCACAGGGAACCTCCTTTTGCAGACATGTAATCTGATTCACATTTTGTTTCTGTGTTAAATGTAAAAAAAAATAAGGATATGTATCAAATTCACTTATTTTTTTGGGGGGTGGGGCCCTTCTTAGATTCTTGCACCTGGGCCCTGTGGTTTCTAGTTACGCCTCTGTTTGGAGGACATTCTATAGTGCTGGAGGCAGTGGTACCTTTGAAACTTTAACATTTTCAAAAGAGATGCTTTGGCATACAAAAGCCCCTGCTTACAAATGCCCCTTCATTATTTAAGGGCTAGAATGTCCCTTTAACCATAAACAGTAACAGATAAGCCCTTAGTAAATCTAAGATTCAACTCCAAAGTACTTGTGAATATAAATAGAAAGGATGTAATAAGTCAAGCAAAAACAGTTACCCCTTCAAAGACGATATTTTCAAAACCTTCCATTCCATCAACTTGACTTGAGATCTGTGGGGCACCTTCCAGGTTTCTTTTCCTCTTCCGATAGAGCATTACAACAGCTATTACGCACATCAGAAGGAGGATCACCACAATTAATATTACCACGATTTTACCTGTATTGTCTTTACCTGCTAAAACAACAAAGATTTTAAGGGGGGGGGGGGGGAAATAGCACTCCAAGGTAAATATATTACACTCTACAAATATGGCACACACACTCTTAATTGTCAAAATTTAAAACCCCAAACCCAGAGAATTTAACACTATAATGTAATAATACAGTATATTATTTGATTTTGGTTTTGATTTGGAATTACCATGCATTTTAAAGATCACGAGGAAAAGACCTAAGTTTTAACAAATTCTTTCAAGAGCAGGAGGACCATTTGATAACAGATGTAATCTAAACAGTATACCTTTCTCCTTCTTCACTGCATTGCATGGTGTGTCCAGTGAGTATCTGAGATCATCCAGTGCTATAGTGGCTGCGTGTGGCCGAGTACCCTTTGATGCTTCAAAAACAATCTGTAATACAAGAGGATAATAGTTGATAGGAGGGTCTCCCCATTATTTACATTTACAGTAATATTAAAAATCCAGTAAGGGCCAAAATAAGTAAGAAACACGTGCTCAACGACCTACTGAGGTACACCTGTGAAAACAAAGCACATCAACATCATACCAATCTGACAATCAACTAGATTTATTAAAGAGAGAACTCAAAGAGACATTCAACATTAGAATGAAATAACAGTAGCGGCTAAGGTATTATTATTATCATCCTTTATTTATAAAGCACCAAACATATTACGCAGCACTGTAACATTAAATTATACAGTTGTGGAATACAATCATCAGAAGACATTTACATAAGCAAGTTGTAAACCTTCTTTATGTAAGACGATCAACAGGAGAGCTGGACTAGTGAGCTTAGATTTTTAAGGAAGTATATGAGGAAGATGAGTGAGAGAGGGGACAAAGCAAGTTGTATGCATCCCTGAACAGATATGTTTTTAAGGAACGCTTGAAGCTTTGGAGAGTAGAAGCAAATCTGACTGAGTGAGCCATGGAGTTCAATATAAGTGCAGTTCTGGAAAAGTCTTGCAGACAAAAGTGCGAGGATGTAATGAGAGATGGGAGCATTTGGTTATGGGCAGATCAGAGGGGCCCGGTTGGGGAGTAGAAAAATAAGAGGTTGCCGTTTTGGTGATGGATTTATATGTTGAGGTAAAATTCTATAATTTATTCTTGAGACTAAGGGAAGCCATTGGAGGGATTGGTAGAAAGGTGCAGCAGATGTGGAACGAGGCATATAGAAGATGGGCCTGGCAGAGTCATTTAGGATGGATTGAACAGGAGACAGATGGTAGCTTGGGTAACCTGAGTTCAGTTTTAGAGATGTTCAGCTTCAAGTAGTGAGAAGCCATCCAGAATGAGATATTAGATAGATAGTTGGTAACCTGAGTTCAGTTTTAGAGATGTTCAGCTTCAAGTAGTGAGAAGCCATCCAGAATGAGATATTAGATAGATAGTTGGTAACATGAGTCAGCAGGGAAGAGGAAATGTCTAGTGCAGTAAGGTTTATTTGGGTGTCATCAGCATAAAGATGGTACTGAAACACACAGGATTCGACTAAGGAGCCTAGAGGTGATAAGTAGACTGAAAAAAGAAGGGGACGGAGAACTGAGCCTTGAGGTACCATAAAAGAGAGTGGTACAGGGGAGGAGGATAAGCCAGAGAAGAATGTACTAAAGGTATGGTTAGAAAGCTAAAATTAAAACAACAGTTGAACAAGGATTGTAGGATGTGGAACAGCAGTGGATGGTCAACAGCATCAAAGGCTGCACCCAGGTCTAAAAGGATTAGCATAGGGTAGTGACTTTTAGACTTGGCAGTAAGCAGGTAATTTGTTACCATGGTGATGGAAATCTCAGTAGATATTGGGGGCAAAAGCAAGATTGCAAAGGGTCAAAAAAACATGGTGAGATAAGAGAAAGGATGATAAGTGTTTATAAAGGATCTGCTCAATAAGTTTAGAGACAAGGGGAAAGTAGTTGCAAGGAGATGTTGGATCAAGTAAGGGTTTCTTAACAAAAGTGGAGATTGTTGTGGTGAGAGGTTATTTCATGTTAGATGGAGTCAATGTTATTTTAAAATGCATAGAAAAGTCATGTGCTGTGAAAGAAGTGGTAATGGAGGAGCAAGGGAAAGATGCTTAGGATTCTAGAACATAGATTAAATGATTGTTTAACCCCTTAAAGGCACAGTACACTGTAAAATTGTTTTTATGTGAATGTATTTTCAATGACTTGTTATACCAGCTGCAGAGAATAACATTTATGAGAAATTGCATTTTAAGGTTTATTCGTGTATATGAAGTAGCTGTTTTTGTGCTTTGAAACCACAGCCTATTACAATGGGTTGAGCTTCAGGAAATATCAGATCTCATTATGTTATCACTTTTATGTACACAGACTTGCTTCCTTATCTTATATTTGTCTAAAAAACACCAACTCAATACATAGAGAGAACAATGGAAAGGTATCATTTTATTACTTAACTATCATGCGCCCCACTGAGAGTGTAATCTCTTCAGCTGGCTGTGTTTACTTAGGCTATTCAATAGAATATACTCCAGTATAGAAACTTTCAGTATAGGTTGGGAAACCACAAGCTAAATCAGCTATTTCAAATGCCAAAATATGGATAAAGTAGCTACTTGTAAACGATTTAAAACACTCCAGCAGGTAAAATGAATCACTGAGAACAATTTAAAGGGGAGAAAATTTTGGGGTGAACTGTCCCTTTAAGGACGAGGGCTGTTTTAACACTTTTGTGGTGTTTGTGTTTAGCTGTAATTTTCCTCTCTCTCATTTACTGTTCCCAAACAAATTATATTTTTTTTTTCAGGACAAAAAGGGCTTTCTTTGCATGCTTTTTTGCTTTTTTTTTTTGCAAGTTATAGGGCTATAAGTACAAGTAGGACATTGCTGTTTCAAAATATACATTTTTAAAATGTATCAATAGTGACATTGTAACACTGTCACAAACATAATAATTGGCTGTTACTATCTGCCTCCCAAGCCTGACAGATAGTAACAGTGGTATTTAAGCGGAAGCAATCTCTGAAGTGAAGCGACATTTGCACCCAAATTGTTTCTTTTATGATTCGGATAGAACATGTCATTGTAATCAACTTTCTGTCTGAATAAAGAAAGATAAAGTTTGGGTTTTATGAATCTTTACAATTGTGTGAGCTACCTGAATCATGAAAGTTTACTTTTGATTTTAGTGTTTCTTTAAAAGATGTTCACTTAGAAAGATTAAGGCTTACAAAGCTGGAGTCCCCTGCCTATGGCATACACACCCAATGTGGCACTTAGAACACAATTGTTTAGTTACCAAGGGAAATCAAGGCAATTTATTTAGATGATTATCACAATTATAACACCCTTAAATAAAAAGGACCAGGAGCCATGACACTGCAACATTCTACAGATCAGTGAAGGAGCTAATTTATTAACAGAGGAGATATGACAAACATACTAAAGAAGCTTGTTAAAGGGTCAGTAGATTAAGACTGTATAACTGCTTACTCTATGTTCTGCACACACATTAGATTCGGACCGAATTGTCTAATTTAAAACTTTTTTAATATATTAAATTTCATCTAACTTTTTGCCCTGCGTCCGTTCACCAACCCCTCCTTGTCATCTCAAATTTGGGCGGTATAGACTGACTTTGTACCTCCTACATGCAAATAATGTTACGGCTATTTTACCTCCCATTGAAACTCGCTCACGCTTCAGTGACAATAGAGTGGCTTTTTTTTCTCATAGCAACAGCGCATGCATAAATCAAGTATTTATACCTCGATCTGATATAATTTCTAACTCTGCGTTTGCTACGGTCATTACATACCGATTTTAGAGAAATTCATTTTGGCGGCATTTTCTTTATTGAAAACAAACCATTTATATTTTATAAATTGATCTTTTATAAACTCATGATTGAAATCATCTATTCCTTATATAAATTGTTTGTTGCGCTAATTATATCTGTGTTTATATGATTTATATACAATGATTAAATTGTATGTATAATTCAGTGCAAATATAGGACAGCATTATCTATTTCTTTATACCGAATAATGATGAGGATGCAGAGCTTGACAAATTTCTTTTGATCAATGTGTCTTATTAAGAACGAAATGTGCAATGGCAAAATTTGGCGCGTCCTCTAATATATACAGTGTTGAAAGCATCGATCGATTCCCGTGAACGTAGGATTTTGTGCATGCGCATAAATGAGAAAAGAGGAAACCAGAAGTAGATGATGTCATTGTGCGCACTTTAACTAATCTGGTACATAGTGCGACAGATATCATTGCTATAGGTTGATCTCTAATTCTTAAAAAATAATGGGGGGAAAAGCGGTTCATTAGGCGGAGAGTGAACACACAAGGGGTTAAAGGTTGGTAGATCAAATATATAATCTAAAAATACAGTTTCTTAACAATTGATGAAAGAAACTTACGGGTAGATTACGAGTTTTGCGTTAAGAGTAAAAAAGCAGCGTTAAGCCTCGTAACGCTGCTTTTTTACTACCGCTGGTATTACGAGTCTTGTAGGTACAGCTGTCCTGCACACTTTTTTGGCCTTACCGCAAATCAACTTACGCAAATTGCGTATAGTCTTTTTTTCTATGGGACTTCCATAGCGCCGGTATTACAAGTTTGTCCTGGGAGGCCAAAAAGTGAGCGGTACACCCTATCCCGTCAAGATTCGTAACGCATTTTAAAGTCAGTAGTTATGAGTTTTACGCTACAAAGCTGTAGCATAAAACTCATAACTAAAGTGCTAAAAAGTACACTAACACCCATAAACTACCTATTAACTTCTAAACCGAGGCCCTCCCGCATCGCAAACACTATAATAAAATTATTAACTCCTAATCTGCCACTCCAGACATCGCCGCCACTATAATAAACATATTAACCCCTAAACCGCCGCACTCCCGCCTCGAAAACACTAGTTAAATATTATTAACCCCTAATCTGCTGTCCCTTACATCGCCGCCACCTATCTACATTTATTAAGCCCTAATCTGCCACCCCCAACGTCGCCGCCACTATACTAAATTTATTAACCCCTAAATCTAAGCCTAACCCTAACACCCCCTAACTTAAATATAAATAAAACCTACTATTAATACCTAAATAATTCCTATTTAAAACTAAATACTTACCTGTAAAATAAACCCTAAGCTAGATACAATATAACTAATAGTTACATTGTATCTAGCTTAGGGTTTATTTTTATTTTACAGGCAACTTTGTATTTATTTTAACTAGGTAGAATAGTTACTAAATAGTTATTAACTATTTACTAACTACCTAGCTAAAATAAATACAAATTTACCTGTAAAATAAAACCTAACCTAAGTTACACTAATACCTAGCATAACCCTACAATTAAATAAATTCCCTAAATGAAATACAATTAAATACATTAAATACAATTAGCTAAATTACCAAAAAAAACAAACACTAAATTACAGAAAAAAAATAAAAAAATTACAAGATCTTTAAACTAATTACACCTAATCTAATAGCCCTATCAAAATAAAAAAGCCCACCCAAAATAAAAAAAAAACCTAGCCTAAACTAAACTACCAATAGCCCTTAAAAGGGCCTTTTGTGGGGCATTGCCCCAAAGAAATCAGCTCTTTTACCTGTAAAGAAAAATACAAACACCCCCCAACAGTAAAACCCACCACCCACACAACCAACCCCCCAAATAAAACCCTAACTAAAAAAAACTAAGCTCCCCATTGCCCTGAAAAGGGCATTTGGATGGGCATTGCCCTTAAACGGGCATTTAGCTCTATTGTGGCCCAAACCCCTAATCTAAAAATAAAACCCACCCAACACACCCTTAAAAAATCCTAACACTAACCCACTGAAGATCCACTTACAGTTTTGAAAAGCCGACATCCATCCTCAACGAAGCCGGAAGAAGTCTTCATCCAAGCGGCAAGATGTCCTCAACGAAGCCAGCAGAAGTGGTCCTCCAGACGGGCAGAAGTCTTCACCCAGACGGAATCTTCTATCTTCATCAATCCGGAGCGGAGTGGGTCCATCTTCAAGACATCTGGCACGGAGCATCCTCTTCAATCGACGGCTTCTTGCTGAATGCAGGTTCCTTTAAATGACGTCATCCAAGATGGCGTCCCTTAGATTCCGATTGGCTGATAGATCCAATCAGCCAATAGGATTGGGCTCGCATTCTATTGACTGTTGGGGAGTTGTTTGTATTTTTTTTTACAGGTAAAAGAGCTGATTTCTTTGGGACAATGTCCCACAAAAGGCCCTTTAAGGGCTATTGGTAGTTTAGTTTAGGCTAGGGTTCTTTTTTTTATTTTGGGTGGGCTTTTTTTATTTTGATAGGGCTATTAGATTAGGTGTAATTAGTTTAAAGATCTTGTAATTTTTTTTAATTTTGTGTACTTTAGTGTTTGCTTTTTTGGTAATTTAGCTAATTGTATTTAATTTATTTAATTGTATTTAATTTAGGGAATTTATTTAATTGTAGTGTAGTGTTAGGTGTTAGTGTAACTTAGGTTAGGTTTTATTTTACAGGTAAATTTGTATTTATTTTAGCTAGGTAGTTAGTAAATAGTTAATAACTTATACAGATCAATAATAGAAAGATTTAGGGTCAGATTACGAGTGAAGCTCAAATGAATGCTTCTGCTGAAGCGTTAATTGCGCTAGAAGTAAGATTTTTGCACTCGTTGGGTTGGGCTAGTATTATGACTTGAACGTAAACGATTTTTGCTCTCTCACGCTAACCCTACAATCGCAAAAATCTGAAGATAGAATATCGCATGCGCGGCCATGTATTCCCACCCCACTCTCACGCAAACCCGATCACATATACTCATTTGCGCTAACCCAACATGAAAATATGAATAGTTCACATTCTAATTTTCTTCACATAACGGTACTATTTAATGTATTTTTTATGTGTTTTGTGCAACTTTTATGTTTTGCAAAACATTTAACCAGATCTTTGAAGTCGCGGTAATCACTCTAGCGTAATTCACGATTGCACTCAAGCGATCGTGTTTAATACCAGCGGTAAGCCTGATGAGCGCAAACACTCGCGATATACCCCTTATCGCTCGGGCGCAAAGATTTGCACTCCACTAGTTATCGGGCCCTTAATGTGTTATAGCATTATATTAATGCAGTATTTCTTGAATTTATATATAGATAGTTAAATTCAGAATCAGAGCAGCAGGTGAATGATGGCTACATAAACATCAGCAGCTGTGTTTAGCATAGTTCTATTTAACCAACAACAGTACAATAAAATGCCTTAGCACACTGGAGTATTTCATTACTGATGTTTTAAGACCCTTTAATATGGTTCTATAAAAAATAGAAGATAAATGTTAACAGAATTTTGCATTCACTGTATTAGTCTCATTAAATGGTAACATGCAGGTCTATATTATACATAAAACAGCCTAACCACTACTATAGGGCGATATTGTGTACCTGGAACTCCACAGTGCTGTTAAGTTGCAGCTGTTGCTCCTGCCAGTCACTGCTGTGAAAGCCCTGAAGCACCCAGACCGGAAGCAAACCTTGCGTGCTGGTCACAAACATCACCAGTTCTGCCAGATCTGAGGGATAAAAACAGCTCTTTATTTTCATGTTATTAGTACAGTTTAATAGCAGCCTTTTACTACTTTACATGACTACATCAGACCATAATATTGTTTGAGGATACGCGTTTCAGTTGAACACTGGAAGTATGACATTAACCCGAAACGCGTTACACGTGTTGTTACTTGTCATTTGTTATTTATGTATTTTCATTCTTTTCTCTATTTTTATCTTATATTGTGAACATAATAAACAGCTTTTTAGTCACAGCGTATTGTGTATTACTACAGAGATTAAGGGTTTACTGTTTTTGTCATTGGTAATTGAAAGAAATTAATTTGTCAGGTAAGCATAAATTATCTTTCTCATAGGTGGTGAGAGTCCATGATCCATTACTCCTGGGAAACTAATACCCAAGCAGAGAAGTCCACAAGTAATGCGGGACAAGCATGATATATCATCTTTATTATTCTTTTGATGTACTTTTATTTGGCAAAAAATAAATCTACATCAAACAGAAACATCAACCTGAAAGACTTTCCTACCAAAGGCTGCTTCAGAAGAAGTAACTTCAAAATGGTAGAATTTAGTAAAAGTATACAAAGAAGACCAAGTAGCTGCCTTGCAAATTTCATTCACAGAGGCCTTATTCTTAAACGCCCAAGATGTGGCAACTGATCTGTTTGAATAGCAAGTAATCCATTTAGTAGGAGACTGATCACATACAAGTAAGCCTTCTATATCATAAGCTTCAGACAATATGTCAAACAAAAATGAATAAACAAACTAGAAATTTGTCTAAAATACTTAGTAGCCTACAAATAGTACTTCAACGCTCTAACATCATCAAAACTATGGTGAAGAGTCTCCAAAGAATTATTGGTATTAGGACAAAAAGAAAGAATAACAATTTCCCTACTCATATTATCCAAAGGCACCACTTTAGGTAAGAAATCAAACAGTTCTCAAAATTGCCTTATCCTGATGAAAAATAAGGTAAGGAGGATCTCAAGAAACAGCAGATAATCCAGAAACTCCAATAGCAGAAGAAATAACTAAAAGAAAAAAAAACTTCAATTCATGGGCTCAAATGATGGAGCCTACAAAACCTATAAAACCAGATTAAGACTCCAGGGAGGAGAAACCGGCAACAGAACTGAAAAAGACAAAATCGGACCTCTAAGAGCGGATAGACCGTTATCTAAAACTATCCTGAAGAAATTGCAAAATCTTAGGAATTCTAAAGGAATGCCAGGAAAACCATGATCCAAACACCAAGAAATAAAGGCCTTCTAAACCTTATAATAGATCGTCCTAGTCCGGCAGACAACGCTGTCTGCATTTAACATTGCACAAGCAGTTCTGTTGAACTGCTTGTGCAATTCTGCTCCCGCTAGCAGGGGGTGTCAATCAAGCCGATCGTATAGGAACGGGCGGATTGATGTCCGCAGCCTCAGAGCAGGATGACGAGTTAAGGACCAGTGGTCTTAAGACCACTGCTTCTTAACTGCTGTTTCCGACGAGCCTGAAGGCTCGCGCGGAAACAGGGGCATCAGGGGCCATTCGGCCCTTGATAAATAGGCCCCAAAGTCTCAACTACAGATTTAGAAAAAAACCTTTTTTAAGAACTAACCATTAAATCTCCATGCCATCAAGCTTAGCAATCAAGGATGAGGTCTGTTACTGGACCATAGTAGACATCTTTTACATTTTAAAAGATTTGTATTTACAAATTCCTACATTATCGCTAATTGTATAATACATATAGGGCCTGATCACGAGTGGAGCACAAGAGCGATAAGGGGTTTATCGTGGAGGTTTGTGATTTTTGGGCTTACCGCTGGTATTATGAGTTGAAAGTAAACGCGATTGCTTGAGCGCAATCACAATTTATTCTAGAATGATTACTACGACTTCAGAGATTTGGTTCACTGTTTCACGAAACTAAAAAGATGCACGATACACATGAAAAATCCATTACAAAGTACAGTTACAATCATAACACTATCTAATAAAAAAAAATTTTTTTTAAATATTGCACACAAAAGTTATAAGGGCTCAAAGATATGAGATCTCAGGTGTTAGAAGAAAAAAAGACTGCAGAGGGCTTTAACATAGAGATACATACACATGTCTAAAGATGTAAATGTATGTGTGTGTGTGTGTATATGTGTGTATATATATATATATATGTATACCGTATATATACTGTATATGCACTATATATGTGTACATTATGTGTATAAATATATATATATATATATATGTATTTATATGTATTTACAGACATATATACACTTATAAATACATAAATATATATATAGTTGCATTGGAGTCCTTTGCATTTATGTAGATGAAAACATGAAAAAAGCGTATTTATGCAATATTCAAATTTAATAAAGTGCTATAGAGTGTATTTACTGTAAATATTTAACATTGTTAATGTTCTGCACATAGCAGAATATGTTCTATTTCTAAATAGATATTTATATATATATCTGTATATATCTATACCTATATATAATCGTCTATATATAGGTATAGATATATATTGTATAAAAAATAACGATCGAGCAGGAGCGTTAATTAGCGATCCACCTATAATCTGGCCCATAATGAATATTCATGATTTTCACTAGATTCTTATCATATGAAAGGGAAACAAAAACTATTATGTTCTGATTTGCATATACTGACCCACAATCCTTTGCATCTGCAACAAAACCCTTAGACTTGTGCTCTTGAGAGAATATTGATATGTATAGTAAGATTTATTATGCATTAATCATTTTGCATTACTATCTTCTGTTTAACAAATAAACCCAATTTCTAGACTTACTGGATACAGGTATAGAGTTCTGGTGCATATTCAATAAATCCTTTAAGGGGTTACTTTTATTAAAAAAAACAATTCATTAATCCAATCGACTACAAAATGTGATTATAAGTTTTTATAACTACACAGCAGAAATGTTTGCTCCATCGCTGTTTATGATGCACATCTTATACTGACATACTGTTAAATTGACAAAATGTCTTAAAATGGACATTTTAGCCTCCACTGCTATAAACATCATAACCCTGGCTTTCTGTGCCTTGGCTCTCTTGGGTCCTGTTTCTAAGTGGCCCTGGTCAAAAGTGGCAAGCAGAGTTCACAGCTGGAGGGGGAATCTGCAATTTCCATCTTACATCTTACCTATTAACAGGTAATCCTCACTAATTATACACCTGCACTATGCTCTCCATGTCTTTTCTGTTCTTCTCCTAAAACTCACTGCATGTCCCTATAACAATAATAATAATAACCCCCACACTATCCATATCTCACCCTCCCTTCTTTCATCCCCTATAATGTCCTCCCAGTAACTAATTCTCCTTTCTCTAATCAAACCTGCTCTTACAAGTCTCACTCTCACCGTCTCTCACTAACACTCCTAATTCTTGCAGCTGGTGACATCTCTCCAAACCCTGGCCTGTAACAATGACCAAACTTCCACACTCTCTCTCAATCGCCCACAGTAAAAACTCAAGACCACACAATTCTAACAATCTCCATTAACTCACAGCGCTTATCCCATTTATTTTCTTGTGCTCTCTGGAACGCACACTCTGTCTGCAACAAATGTACAACCGTTCACGTGTTTATTTCTAACAACCTTTGTATCTTCTTCAAAAAAATAGGAGGTTTAAAAATGTAACACTTTATTGAAAAAAAGACAACAACAACATAAATCTATTGTTGGGTCTAAGGAAAGGGAATGTTACAACCAATCCTTATATTCAATGTGAACCCAACACTAATTAAAAACAAGAAGGGCCATGTGGCCAATAGGGAGTGTGTAAATTATGGAGTGTATCCAATATAGGGTTAGTTATTGCTTAGCAACCAATTATAATTGGCATACTACTATGCTCATAAAGGAGTGGAAATTATCAAACCACCCAATATATAACTAAACCTTATAGAGATATCAACAGTATATCTTATATACACACAGAATGTTCGTTCACAATATATTCTAATAATAATGGGTCGTGATTATGTCTTATAATACTGGAAGAATTATCTGCAATTTTAATGTTGGTAACAATTTTGTCCAAATCGCTGTGCAGTCTAAACAAAAAAAGGCTGATTATATTAGATAGTTATCTTATATATACTGTAAGCACAGTTTTATATAAATATCAGCCAACAGGTTAGACTATCTCTTTAGAAGCTAAGCAGCTAAATATTTTAATCTCAGTATCAATTCTCAATATTGTAAAGATGTGCGGAAATCATAGGGTTAACATAATTACTCAAGCATCCCAAGCAAGCATTCCTATGCGCTCAAAGGCGTCCTCCTACCTGCAAACTTCGTGGGGGTTACCCAGTCAGCCGATTTCTGGCTAAAAACCCTAAATAATTTACAACACACACACCAAAACACTCGTTATTGTGATATTCGTTATGGATTATAGTCATAAAACGCCCTATTATTCTCAATCGTTGGTTGCAAAACTTGTTAAGCTTAATCATTAAGTAACGCTAAAAAGCTGTGCATATTACACCAACAGATAGAAAAACCATGGTCATTAGTCACAGTCCATTATTTATCACATCAGGACATTTATCAAATTTCATATGCTATTATCCCAGTTTCATAAATAGTATTCAGTGGCTTTAGTTAAACTATCTGTGTTTAAAGTTTAGCAACTATGCTTGTAGTCTACATATATCAATGTATCAGAATATATTGCACGTTGTGTATGACGCGGCCTAGACGTTAAAGCACACACTGTCCCATTGGACCCACCCACGGACGCATTTCGTCACTAACAAATGTGACTTCATCAGGGTACTAGGGCTGGCCAAGCCATAAGACACGGCTTATATACAGTTGGTTGTTATGGTAACCCTGGTTTGTTTGTGGAAGTGTCACCCGCAAGTTTGGCTTTAACAGTCTCTGTATGTTTGTAAGTATCTAGCGGACATTATGATACTCTATTATAATTGCAAAAAATGGCAAGAAAAAGTTAATACGCTATATTTACAATCCACAATTCTTGAGGTATACAAAGGATGCTTGTATAGAAATAAACTACATCCAACATGTACTTAACGAGTCCATTGTTTTCCTTTTATCTTTTATATACAAATTTCAATTATATAGATGGAAATCTTCCAAACATAGTTAAGAGTGCCTTATTTGGAAAAACAAAGGAGTCCTCACGCGTGTATCAAAGTATGTTACATTGCTCTCAAGTTTATAATTTACAACAAAAAACAAGACCAGATTATAGCATTGCTAACTTTGCAGAAACTCTCCTTTTATTTTTATGTTTATATAAGGGTTGTACTTACGGTTATTTAGATGGTATTTAATATCATATGTTCTCATAGAAAGCACTTAAAAGACAACGCCTCATTGAGGCCCATAGGCGACATGGATTGTAGCTCATGTATCCACCTGCATTCTTTTTGAAGAAGCATGGGCCAATGGGACAGTGTGTGCTTTAACGTCTAGGCCGCGTCATACACAACGTGCAATATATTCTGATACATTGATATATGTAGACTACAAGCATAGTTGCTAAACTTTAAACACAGATAGTTTAACTAAAGCCACTGAATACTATTTATGAAACTGGGATAATAGCATATGAAATTTGATAAATGTCCTGATGTGATAAATAATGGACTGTGACTAATGACCATGGTTTTTCTATCTGTTGGTGTAATATGCACAGCTTTTTAGCGTTACTTAATGATTAAGCTTAACAAGTTTTGCAACCAACGATTGATAATAATAGGGCGTTTTATGACTATAATCCATAACGAATATCACAATAACGAGTGTTTTGGTGTGTGTGTTGTAAATTATTTAGGGTTTTTAGCCAGAAATCGGCTGACTGGGTAACCCCCACGAAGCTTGCAGGTAGGAGGACGCCTTTGAGCGCATAGGAATGCTTGCTTGGGATGCTTGAGTAATTATGTTAACCCTATGATTTCCGCACATCTTTACAATATTGAGAATTGATACTGAGATTAAAATATTTAGCTGCTTAGCTTCTAAAGAGATAGTCTAACCTGTTGGCTGATATTTATATAAAACTGTGCTTACAGTATATATAAGATAACTATCTAATATAATCAGCCTTTTTTTGTTTAGACTGCACAGCGATTTGGACAAAATTGTTACCAACATTAAAATTGCAGCTAATTCTTCCAGTATTATAAGACATAATCACGACCCATTATTATTAGAATATATTGTGAACGAACATTCTGTGTGTATATAAGATATACTGTTGATATCTCTATAAGGTTTAGTTATATATTGGGTGGTTTGATAATTTCTACTCCTTTTTGAGCATAGTAGTATGCCAATTATAATTGGTTGCTAAGCAATAACTAACCCTATATTGGATACACTCCATAATTTACACACTCCCTATTGACCACATGGCCCTTCTTGTATTTAATTAGTGTTGGGTTCACATTGAATATAAGGATTGGTTGTAACATTCCCTTTCCTTAGACCCAACAAGAGATTTATGTTGTTGTTGTCTTTTTTTCAATAAAGTGTTACATTTTTAAACCTACTATTTTTGAGATTATTAGTGTATAATTCTACACTGGGCTAAAAGCTCAAATCCTTTAGAATCCCTAATATAATTTGCTATCTTCTATTGACACTGCTTCCATTGCTGCTCTAACACAATGGTGGTCACCACTTTAGCCATACCCCTAGGCTAGGTGGGACTCATGGTGGGAGCGTTGGGATCTTGCTCTCCTCCTCCTGCACCTATCACAACCTGCCTTCACTCCCATCTCTCTCCTTCTCTTCCTTTTAAGTTCACTGCATTTCCTGGCAGTCATCTATCGCACTCTTGGACCAACCTCACAATAACTTGACAATGTTGCTGCCTGGCTTCCTCACTTTCTCTCTCCAAATATACCTGCTCTAATACTGGAAGACTTCAACATCCCTATTGAGAACCCATCTGCCCATGCTGCCTCTAAACGTCTTTCACTCACAATTCACCCGAATCCTTACTCACTGTGACAGACACTCTGATGACTTGGTATTTTCCTACCTCTGTTCTATATCTGACTTAACCTGTCAAAACCTTTCCCATTTCAGACCTCCACCTGCTCACCTATAACCCCACTTCTCCAACTCACCCCCGCACCTGTAGAAATCTGCACACTGTGGATCCTCTCCAATTTTCCAAACTTATTCAACATTTCCTCTCTCGTGCTTCCACTATAACCTGCCCTGATCTTGCTACAGCCCACTATAACAATGCGCTCACCTTTACACTCATTCTGACCCTGATTTTATCAGAATGATTTTATCAGAATCCTTCTGTATTCTAATTCCTTGCTTGACCCCTTGCAATCTGACTTAGATTCTCAACTCTCAATTGAAACTGCCCTAACCAAAGTTACTAACAATCTTCTTTCTGCTAAAAGTAACAGCCACTACTCTATACTTATCTTACTTGACCTCTCAGCTGCCTTCGACACAGTTGGCCACCCTTCCTCTTACGGACTCGCAGCTCTTTTGGATCCACTCTTATCTTTCTAAGGGGCCCTTATATATGTCATTTGTTGGCGACTCCTCCTCTTCAATGCCTATGTCAGTTAGAGCACCACAAAGCTCTGTTCTGGCTCCTGTACTCCTACATTATAATTCTTTACTAGGGAAAACTTATCAACAGTTATGGCTTCAAATATCACCTCTATATGATGACACTCAGATCAACCTCTCCACCCCTGCTCTCTCTCCCTCTGTCCTTTGTCACGTCAGTTACTGCTTATTTGGCATTTCTTCCTAGATGGGCTCTCACCACGTAAATATTAACATGTCCAAGACTGGGCTCCTTCTAATCCCCTCACTAGCCTTACTCCGATCTCTGACTTCGCTCTTTTCATCCTGAAGCAACCATCTACATAACATTTCCAAAATTCTTACTTTTCTGAGCCCTGACGCCACTAAGCAACTAATCCACTCACTTGCTATTTGTAGACTTGACTACTGCAATAACCATACTCACTGGCCTTCCACTCTCCAACTACAATACATCCTAAATGCCTCTGCCAGGGTAATCAACCTTTCCCTCCACTTTGTATCTGCTGCACCTCTCTGCGAGTCCCTTCACTGGCTCCCCATTCACAGCATAATTCAATAAAGTATTATCACCCTGACCTACAAAGCCCTTACCAACACCGCTCCCCACTACCTGTCCTTGATAAGCAACACATTTTCACTTTATCTCACTTACGGAAATGATCAGCAGAGTCGGTGCGATAGGAAAAACTGAAGCAAGAGCCACTGGTGGCCGGGAGATGTTCGCTCATTAACCAGGCCGAGCTTCCTTCTGTGTGCAATGCTCCAGTATCCACAAATGCAAAATGACCTAAAGAATGAAAGTCAGTCATTAGCATCATGTGATATGGTAACAGCTGGAACACATTAATATTTGAACAGGAGAATTTTTTTTAAAAAAAGCAAATGGACTACAAAAATAAAACTTTTTAGTGATGAAGCCAACCATAGCAAAATATTGTTTTAAATTATTCAGTGCTGAGCCATTTCACACCTTTAAGATGAAGACATTTTTAGGATTTTGAACCCATCTCACTGAATTTACACATTAATCTCAGAGAGCTACCAACACAAATCATACCTTGTTTTTACTCTGTAACAGCTTATAAACTTCATCCGACACTCTTTAAATGATTAGCAACATATTAAAGGGATACTAAACCCATTTTTTTTATTTAATGATTCAGATAGGGCAGGCAATTTTAAGCAACTTTCTAATTTACTCCTATTATCGATTTTTCTTTGTTCTCTTGCTATCTTTCTTTGAAAAGCAGGAATGTAAAGCATATGAGCCGGCCCATTTTAGATTTAGCACCCTGGATAGAGCTTGCTTATTGGTGGCTACATTTAATCACTAATCAGCAAGCGCTACCAAGGTGTCCACAATGTCATCAATTAATAGTGAGAATATCACTCCTGGCTAGCAGGAGGAGGCAAAGAGCACCACAGCAAAGCTATTAAGTGTCACTTCCATACCCATAATCCCCAGTCAGTCAACCGAAAGGAAAATGGAAAAAGGAATAACACAAAGGTGTAGAGGTGCCTGAGGCTTAGTCAAAAAATATTAAAGAAACAATGTTGGATGCGCCTAATACGCAAAATAATAGCGTATAATTGAATGTTGCTTGTGGTGCAATATGTGCAATACAAATGATAATAAAGTGTAGGCAAAAATGTAAAATGTGTCTATACACAATAGATTTGTTCATTTGAGACAAAGGGAAACTTTTTGGATATGGAAACTGAAGACCATTAATCCCTTCGGCTTAAATGAACACATCGACATGGCAGCGTTCAACTAAATGGAATCCATAGGATTACCTTAGATATACGTACCCTTTTTTCACATATATATTTATTTTATATTTTTGTATTATTTTATATATTATACATTATTGAAGGTTGATCTATGAATATGACACACGTTATCCAATCAATGTGTAATAACCTTTATGGGTTGGAATTTGTATTTGTTTTTGTATAAATATATATTATTTTTTAGATTTTATATATTTATGTTATGTTATCAATTTTCTGTTTTTACAATTGATATTAGTAAACTTTGGGAATATTGTTTATGAGGTATACTTCTTGTTCTATTCATACAATCAGGTCCGCAACGATATATGTATTTATGAATTGTGCGGACACGTTATATGAGATGTTTTAAAAAAAATCTTTTTGCTATTTGCGGGGGGTTCACTTTCATATATGAGATTATCAAATCCAACTCTATGAATTGGTGACATAAAATGTAGTTCACCCAGTAGCGCTTAATCGCCACATTATGTCAGTATAACGTTAAACTTTATACGATTATCTCAATGGGGGTGTGATTGTATCCCCATCATAGCATTGGTTGACCGCACACCAATGAAATAACTGAGAACTATGAGTGACGATAGCTCATCCGTGCAGGTGAACCTTTGCGCATGTGCCTTGAACAGCATTAGACGCTGAACAGGGTTTATAAGTTGTGATATTTTTAGTGATGTATACACCTGATGAAACGGTCAATACGACTGAGACTTGCTTTTACTTCCCCCTAATTACCATATTCCATAAGTGAATTCACATGTTATTGGGTCTTATCCAGAGGATCATTGCCTCCATCTAGTGCAAAAACTGCGTTGGCGTGGACATAAGCCTTTTTTGAACCTGTGAATATCGGCGGTTGTTGGTATTGCGTGCCGAGGGGATAGCTATCTGGACAGCTACTAAAGGTCAAGCAGGTGTTTGTGGCACTTTTCAAGTGCCTTATACTTTGTGAGTATAGTATTTACTGCATGTATGTAGACCAGGTACTACTGATTGTGCACTATTGTGGTGCCTTCTTCTGTTCCACTTCATTTTTAGTCAAAAAATAACTGTCTGAAATTAAGGGAGAGGTTGTGGACTCTCCATATCTGGAAAAAAATACATTTTTCAGGTAAGCATACATTTTGTTTTCTTTCCTAAGATATGGAGAGTCCACAACGTCATCAATTACTAGTGGGAACCAATACCCAAGCTAGAGGATACAGATGACTAGGGAGGGAGAACAATGCAGCAGGCCTAAACAGAAGGCACCACCGCTTGAAGAACCTTTCTTCCAAAAGAAGCCTCGGCCGAGGCAAAAGTATCAAATTTGGAAAATGTATAAAAGTATGCAGAGAGGACCAAGTAGCAGCCTTGCAAATCTGTTCCACAGAAGCTTCATTTTTGAAGGCCCTCGTGAAAATGATCCATTATTCTCTCAGGAGGCTGCTGACCAGCAGTCTCATAAGCAAAACGAATGATACTTCTCAACCAGAGAGAAAGAGAAGTAGCAGTAGCTATCTGACCTTTACGCTCTCCAGAGAAACAAACAAACAGGGCATAGGATTGGCGAAAATCTTTATTCGCCTGAAGGTAGAGTGCTAAAGACGGCTCAGAGTCGTCGCTAGCACTCAACCACCTTTTGAGCAATCTGGGGGCTCCCACTGACTCCCACCCCTGCGATCGGGCCTATATAGTGACAGGCAAAGCCGGGGCTTCCCGTTGTGTGTGGTGACGTCACCCGCAATGACATGATGACGTCACCGCGCAACTTTATTTAAATTAACAATACAAAGTATAGGAAAAGGGGGCATGCTGCTTAGAAACCTGTATCTCAGGCATCGAAGCAGCTACAGACCCCCAAGACCCACTGTTGGAAAGGTAATCGCCTAACCTTTCTAATAGTATAAGTCTTGGGGATCTGAAAAACAGAAAAAATGTAAATCCTGCTTAGCACTCAAAAAGTTAGAGCACACACAACATCCAAGTTGTGCAACAAACGTTCCTTATGAGAAGAAGGATTAGGACATAGGGAAGGGACAACAATTTCCTGATTAATATTTCGATCTGAGACCACTTTAGGAAGAAAACCCAACATAGTACGAAGAACCGCCTTATCAGCATGAAAGATAAGATAAGGTGAATCACACTGCAAAGCCGAGAGTTCCGAGACTCTCTGAGCAGAAGAGAAATCAATAAGAAACAAAACATTCCAAGATAACAACTTAATATCTATGGAATGCAATGGCTCAAACGGAGCCTGCTGCAAAACTTTAAGAACAAGGTTAAGGCACCAAGAAGGAGCAACAGTCTTAAACACAGGCCTGATTCTGACCAGGTCCTGACAAAAAGATTGAACATCTGGCACATCCGCCAGACGTTTGTGTAACAAAATAGAAAATGCAGAAATCTGATCCTTCAGAGAACTGACTGACAATCCGTTCTCCAGACCTAACTGGAGAAAAGACAAAATCCTAGGAATCCTGACCCTAATCCAAGAGTAGCCCTTGGATTCACACCAATAAAGGTATTTACGCCATACCTTATGGTAAATCTTTCTAGTAACAGGCTTGCAAGCCTGAATCATGGTCTCAATGACTAACTCAGAAAAAACACGCTTAGACAGAAATAAGCGTTCAATCTCCAAGCAGTCAGCTTCAGAGAAACGAGATTTGGATGAAGAAATAGACCTGAGTTAGAAGGTCCTTCCTCAGAGGTAACCTCCAAGGTGGAAGAGATGACATCTTCCCTAGGTCTGCATACCAGATCTTGCAAGGTCATGCAGGAGCTATTAGAATTACTGATGCTCTCTCCTGTTTGATACGAGCAATGACTCGTGGAAGGAGAGCAAATGGAGGAAACAGGTATGCTAGACTGAAATCCCAAGGAAATACCACAGCATCTATCAGGGCGGCCTTCGGATCTCTCGACCTTGAACCGTACCTTGGAAGCTTGGCGTTCTGCCGAGACGCCATCAGATCCAACTCAATTACCCCCCATTTGAACGTTAACCTGGAGAACACCTACGGATGGAGAGCCCACTCCCCGGGATGAAACGTCTGTCTGCTCAGGAAATCCGCTTCCCAGTTGTCCACTCCTGGAATGTGGATGGCAGATAGACAGCAATTGTGAGTTTCCGCCCACCGAACAATCTGAGTCACCTCCTTCATAGCTAAGGAACTCTGAGTTCCTCCCTGGTGGTTGATGTAAGCCACTGAGGTGATGTTGTCCGACTGAAACCTGATAAACAGGGCTAAGGACAACTGAGGCCAAGACATCAGAGCATTGTAAATCACTCTCAACTCCAAAATGTTTATGGGGAGAGCAGACTCCTCCTGAGTCCATAGTCCCTGCACCCTTAACGAGTCCCAGACTGCTCCCAGCCCAGCAGGCAGGTGTCCATGGTCACAATCACCCAGGAAGGTCTCCTGAAGCATGTGCCCTGAGACAGATGCTCCTGAGAAAACCACCACGGGAGAGAGTCTCTTGTCGACTGATCTAGATCTATCCTCTGAGATAGATCCGAATGATCTCTGTTCCATTGACTGAGCATGCATAACTGCAGAGCTCTCAAATGGAATCGAGCAAAGGGAATGATGTCCATGGAAGTGACCATCAGACCAATTACCTTCATACATTGAGCCACTGATGGCCGAACAGTAGACTGCAGAGAGAGGCAAGAGGAAAGAATCTTGGATTTTCTGACCTCCATCAGAAATACTTTCATAGATAGGGAATCTATTATGGTCCCTAAGAAAACTACCCTTGTAGCTGGAACAAGGGAACTCTTCGCCAGATTTACTTTCCATCTGTGGGAACGTAGAAAAGACAACAAGATCTCTGTATGAGAGTTTGCTTGTTGAAAAGCTTGCGCCTGAACGAAGATGTTGTCCATGTAAGGAGCCACTGCAATTCCCCTAGACCTGACCACTGCCAAAAGAGCCCCCAGAACCTTTGAGAAAATCCTGGGTGCTGTGGCATGGCCAAACGGAAGAGCCACAAACTGAAAGTGTCTGTCTAGAAAAGCGAATCTCAGGAACTTTTGATGATCCCTGTGGATGGGAACATGAAGATACGCATCCTTCAGGTCTATGGTCATCATGAATTGACCTTTTTGGACCAAAGGAAGAATGGAACAAATGTTTTTGATTTCTGAAGCACGGTACCCTGAGAAACTTGTTGAGACACTTTAGGTCTAGAATAGGTCGAAAAGTTCCCTCTTTTTTGGGAACCATGAACAGATTTGAATAGAATCCTAGACCCTGTTCCCTCACCGGAACTGGAACAATCACTCCCAGGGAGGAAAGATCCTGAAAGCAGTTCAAGAATGCTTCTCTTTTTATCTAGTCTGCAGATAATCTTGAGAGGTGGAACCTGCCCCTGAGAGGGAAAGTTTGAATTCTATTTTGTAATCCTGAGATACTATGTCCACAGCCCAGAGATCTGGGATATCTCATATCCATGCTTGATGAAAAAAAGAAAGTCTGCCCCCCACTTGATCCGATCCCAGATCGGGGGCAAACCCTTCATGCTGATTTAGACTCAGCTGCGGGTTTCTTAGATTGCTTCCCCTTGTTCCAAGACTGATTGGAAGAGGAAGACTTTCCTTTGAAGTTATCAAAGGAACGAAAATTACTTTGAAGTCCTTTAGGTCTACTCTTCTTGTCTTGTGGTAGAAAATACCCTTTTCTGCCAGTAATATCAGAAATTATTTCTGCCAGACCAGGTCCAAACAAGGTCTTACCCTTGTAAGGAAGCGCCAGAAGCTTGGACTTAGAGATAACATCCGCTGACCAAGATTTTAGCCACAATGCCCTGCGGGCTAGCACAGCGAAGCCAGATATCTTGGCTCCCAGTTTAATAACGTGCATGGTAGCATCAGAAATAAAAGAATTGGCTAGCTTGAGAGCCTTAATTTTGTCTTGGTTCTCCTCCAGAAGATTCTCTATGAAAATTTAATCAGACAAGGCGTTGCAACAATAAGATGCCGCACTTGACACAGTGGCAATACAAACTGCAGGTTGCCATTGAAGACCTTGATGAACATACATCTTTTTCAAATAAGCCTCTAGCTTTTTGTCCACTGGATCCTTAAAAGAGCAGCTATCCTCTATAGGGATAGTAGTCCTCTTAGCCAGAGTAGAAATGGCCCCTTCTACTTTAGGCGCCGTACTCTTAGCCAGAGTAGTAATGGCCCCTTCTACTTTAGGCGCCGTGCTCCATGAATCCTTAATGGAGTCAGCGACAGGAAACATCTTCTTAAAGACGGGAGACAGGGAAAAAGGTATCCCTGGCTTCTCCCATTCCTGTGAAATAATTTCCGTTGCACGGCCTGTAACAGGAAACACTTCCACAGTGGAAGGAACATCATAGTATTTATTAAGTTTACTAGATTTCTTAGGGTTGACAACAACAGGAGTATCGGAGTTGTCCAAAGTAGCCAAAACCTCCTTTAACAATACACAAAGGTGTTCAAGCTTAAATCTGAAGGTTACAACTTCAGCATCAGATGAAGGAATTATACTGTCTGAATCTGAGATTTCACCCTCAGAGGCTACCAACATATCCTCCTCATCAGACTGATGAGGAAGGGCAACCTGTGTAGCAGCAGAAGGAACAGAAATCTTACTATCTGAATCTCTTATCTTCCTCTTGCGTTTTCCCTTTAACATAGAAAAGGCAGATAATGCTGCCGATACCGCAGAAGATACCTGAGCAGCAATATCTGCAGGCAAATATGTGACGCCATAGAGGCTTGGGACGTTTGAGGAGAAAGCTGTGGTATTGCCTGAACAGCATCATCCTGAGAGACGTTTGGCTCAGAAACAAAAAGTTTATCTTTATGTTTTAAAGTCCTATCTAGACATGAGGTACAAAATTGCATGGGCAATTCAATTTGAGTCTCTAAACAAAGAAGACACCTGTCCATAGGAATAGAATCCTGTTCCATGATAGTAATAAAAAATGTTGGCAAAAAAAAGTAAGAAAATAATATATATACTTTATTGAGGTACTGTCCCTTAAAAAATCAAAATAGCGGTAAAGTCTTGACTAATAAGACATTCCGCAATATAAACTGGGGAGCATTAAGTTTAAATTATGGTTTCACTACCTAACTACACCTCTACACCTCAGCCTGTGACTGGGGCGCCTACCTGTCCACAGCTAAAATCTGTGTATCCCTTAGAAGATTAGCCGGTCTCCACTCAGTACAGCAGAAACCGCTCCGATCAGTCTCCAAAAAGCGGAACAAGGAAGTCACGTGACCGGCAAGTGAAGCTGCGCCACAGATGTAAAAACGCGCGCTTCGAGCCTGAACAAAACTGTTACAATGAAAAGAAATCCACTTCCTGACTAAGTACTGCGTCAGAGCCGGCTAAAGAGATCGCAAACATTTGCCCATATGCAATAAACAAAAAACAGTGCTCTAAACACCTTGATAGCCACTCACAGATCAATATCATAATGAACTGCTGAATAATAAAATGAAATAAACCCATAAGCCACCAATATAGGGTTAGCTCCTTCCCTTCCATAAAGGAAATTAACCCTAGTCTCTATCTCACATACAAAATGTGCCTGCCCACTGCCTGCAATTAATCCTGTACCAAGGATTCTAGTCCCAACATGAATGCAGAGAGTTCCCAGCTTAACCCCTTAAGTGCCAGTCTCCCACCCAGAAGACAAAAGCACTTACCTGCACAGAGACCTGTAGAAAAAAGAAAGAACTGAGTAAACCTACTCTAGCTTTCTATACTAGGGAAGCAATATGTCAGGAAACAGAGCAAGGCCCACTTAACAAAGTTCCTAACTGCTTTAAAGTCACCACTATTCTACTGCAGAGATCGACGTGGGCTACAGCTATACCCAAAAATCTTGCTTGTAGCGAAAATAAATCCAATTTTCTTCAGACACCAAACTTCACCTCCTCCATTGACAAAGGCAAAGAGAATGACTGGGGATTATGGGTAGGGGAGTGACACTTAACAGCTTTGCTCTGGTGATCTTTGCCTCCTTCTGCTGGCCAGGAGTGATATTCCCAGTAGTAATAGATGACGTTGTGGACTCTCCATATCTTAGGAAAGAAATTTACAATCCATTATTTAAAAGGATAGATTCCCCTCTTTCAAATTAGTGGTCTCAATCTGAATTGTGTGTAGCTTGGGATAGAGGGTTCACAAAGTCTTCATCCTGCTCCACTAGCAGTAAGGAAGTGCTTAGCACAGCATGTGACATCACCCAGCATAGTATGAGCAATCCCTACAAAAATTTAAGAATATAAATATATGTAAAGAACAAAGTAAATGAACACTACTGTAGGAACTGCATAGGGGTCAATTTATCAAGCCTCCATACGGAGCTTGATGCCCTGTGTTTCCGGCAAGCCTTCAGGCTTGCCGGAAAAAGAAGTTATGAAGCAGTGGTCTAAAGGCCGCTGCTCCATAACCTGTCTGCCTGCTCTGAGGCAGCGGATAGAAATCAACCCGATCGAATACGATCCGGTTGATTGACACCCCGATCAAATACGATCGGGTTGATTGACACCCCTGCTAGCCGCCTGTCGTAGCATATGCTGTCGGCATTTATCGATGTGCAGCAGACATGATACGCTACATCGTATCTTGTCCGCTTGCACTATAATAAATTAACCCCATAGTCTCATTTGTTCCAAATTTAAATACCTCATCTATAAAGGCTATGGATACTTAAATTTGGCCTGATATATCCTAATGGATTTGCATAGATCTTAGTGTGTTGAGCTTTCCAAAAAAGGAATCAACCTCTGAAAATAGCCTAAGGCCTGGAGCGTCTGCCTTCTTCAGCATTTAGCAGCTGACAAATTAAATTTCACATTACAATGATCTTCACATAGCAGTATATGTTCCTGTATATATCTATACCTTCTAGTGGAGTTAGCGCTCGAGCGGGAGCGTTAAATACTGTTCCACTTGTAATCTAGCCCTAAGTGTGTTACAAAGTAAAAAAAGGTTGGGAAACGACTTTTTACAGAACATAAAGTGTATAGTCATTGATCTTGTATCTTTATTGGCAAACAATGGGTAAAAGAAAATCATATTTGGAGCCCTGATGAATATTTAACCAGACAGTGCAGTATTTCAGCTTCAGTAATAACTAAGAAAAGAAAAATATGGATGTTTCAATTTCCAATTTGTAGTTCCTCTGAGTTGTGATGATTTTAAATACAGACTATGTCTTAATCCTTTCTGGCAATGCTCAAAGGGGTCAAATTACAGCTTGGTGTCTTTACAGTCATCATTCACTTTATATTAGACAACAGATGAATACCCAGCACTTACTTATGTGTATTTTTTTGTAGCTCTACATGTTCTGGCAATTAAAACTGCAGCCAGGACTCTCTGGAAGTGCATTACCCACTGCTTGCTCCCTTCAGGCTAATGTTACCATCCCTGCTCCCCTGTAAGGTAACTCACTGATTGCTTCACCCAAGCTCCCTTTGCCATCATCACTGCTCCCCCTGCATCTTTACCTACTGTTTCCTTCATATGGGTTCCTGATACTACCACTGCCTAAATGAAGCAATATAGGCAGTGTGGGACCAGAAAGGTGCTTTGTTAGCATGACTACAAATCCAAGCAATCCTTAGAAAAAACAAAAACAAAAATTGCAGTAGAAGTGGAACTTCCCAAACGCTGTTAAAATGTTGTAGTGAGGCTGTAAAAAACAAATAAGTATAATCACAGGTGTCTCCAGGGCAGCCTGTGTATCTTCATATATGCAGCATGATAAAATCAAATATCCCACTGTGACAGCTGTCAAGGAACTGACTTAGACTCTCTTTCTGTAGCTGGATCTTCTGCCCTAGCCAAAACCAGAAGTGTCATAATCAAGCTTCTGGATAGGAGCAGTAACCCATTGTAGGCTGGTATCAAACGTTTTTCTGAAAACTGCTTGATGCAAAAAAGCAAGAGTAAAATCTGCCCCCGGTATATAAAATTACTGATTATAAATGTTAGACAACAATTATGTGGGCTGTCAACCCCAGTGTTCTGCATGCACTGAACCATTAGATTAATGAGAGGAAGCTGATTATAATACTTAACATAGAAGAGGGAGAGGGAGAATACGGGCAAGTGGTTATCAGAATTGAGCAATTGAGTAAAAATAGTTCTAAGGACAAGCCGTCACTGCTGTCTGGTGGATTTTTGGATTATTAAGCATTTCTGTACCTAAAAATAATAATTACCTATATGTGCATGTAAAAAAATTAAAATTAGCACCCAGAGGGGCGTGGACAGAACTGCCCACTCCCCCAATTACCTGGATATAGGTAACCCCTTTAGCAGTGCCCCTCCTCCTCCTAATGATGTCTAACCAACAAATGGACTAAACATAGGGAAGGGAGCCTGGTAAGCATTACCCAGGGATATGGACCAAGATAGAGAACTTACTATATTGTTTGGTGTTAATTTCAAGTTATCTTAGCCCTCCCCTGTAATGCTTATCAGTGAGATGACTACCAAAGCAGTGTAAAACAAAATGCGTCTGTAATAAAAAAAAAAAAAAAAAAAAAAGATGCAAAAGTAACAAATTTATTCAAAAAAACACAGAAGTCAAAACGTTGTGCCCAAAATCAGCGGAAATCGACTTGCGCACCTCTAACTTATGAGAAATAAGGGTTTGCAAGGTTTTTCAGACTGCAGCCTGACAAAGTTGCTCTGGTGTAGCATCTGCTTGAAAAGCCCAAGAAGACGCAACTATGTGTACTCAGACCCTCCAGAACCTGCTCTTGCCTTTCTTTGTAGGATCTGCAAATTGTTTTAACAATCCAGCTTGGTATAGTAGACTTTGCAAGAGCTTGTCCCAAACAAGGACTCCTTGGAATAATGAATAAGCGATCTGTCTTCCGAACTGATTGTGTTTGTTTCCTATAGATATGAAAACAACGGAGCACATCAAGACGATACATAGGCTTTCCTTGAATTTCTGCTTTCGTAGGACAAAAGGATGGTAAAAACATTATATTGTCCCTAATGAAAATCTGGCACAACCTTAGGAAGAAATCATCCACTGTTTGTTCACTGTTTATCCTAATGAAAAACAAGAAAAAGCTATTTAACAGAAAGTGCCTGTAACTCAGACACACACCTTGCTGAGGTAATTGCTACAAGGAAAACTGTCTTCAGAGTAAGAAAACATAACGACAATTCATGAAGCGGTTCAAAAGGAGAATTCATAAGAACTTCCCAAAACCAACAGAAGATCCCAAGAAGGAATAATAGATCTCTTCTGGGGTTGGTTATGGGCCAAAGCCTGAAATAACTGCACAATTAAGGACTCTTGTACCCACTTCTTCCCAGAGATTGCCAAAAATTGAACCTTCAAAGTAGAGGTAACTAAGAATGTTCAGAAAACCAGCATGAAGGAACTTGAGAAATTGATATAATTGAACATTTGCTGTTGATGCATTATGCTGAAGCATCAAAGATGAAAAACAATCCCAAATTCTATAGTAAACACTAGACATTGCTTTCTTCCTGGCCTTTAACAAAGTTTGTATGACAGCAGAAGAAATATTAATCTGCTGTAAATGGAAGATCTCATCAACCATGCAGTCAGTCTGAGATTTTGAGGATTTGGATGCAGGAGAGGCCCTTGAAGAAGCAACTCCCATGATACTGGTACAACCCAGGGAGGTTGAAGGGCCAGGCGTTAAACTAATGGAAACCATGGCCTGCGTGGCCAGAAGGGTAGGATCACAATAAATGTTGCTCTCTTTTTCAAGATACGCCTTAGCAGAGGGAGAATGAGAGGAAATGGTCGAAACATATATGTCAGATTGAACTCCCACGTCTGCGACAATATGTTCACTCCCAGAGCCTGAGCAGTTGGAAGATGACTGAAAAAGAGTGAAACCTGATGATTGGATCTGGAGGCCATCAGATCCACCAGTGGAGTACCCCATTTGTCTGTGATCAATCGAAATATCCTCGGGTTGAGCTGCCACTCTGTTGGAAGAACCGTCTCCCTGCTGAGATAATCTGCACTGATGTTCTGAATGCCTGGAATGTGGACAGCTCTTAATAGCAGAAGGTTGCATTGGTCCCAAACAAAATTTACAGAAACCCCCTTTAGGGCCAACCGACTCCTGAATGTAAGAAGTTGCTGTCCTGATGTCTGACATTACCTTCACCCTTGTGTCTTTGGAATAATACCAATGCCTTGTAAACTGCTTTGATCTCCAGAAGGTTTATGGACAACTGACGAGTATGTTGATCCCATACTCCTTGTGCATAAGTCTTGTTGCAGACAGCACTCCAACCTATCTTGCTTGCATCTGTTTGTATCAGAACCCAATCCAGCTCCGCCAAGGGAAGTCCTTCTGACAGATTTCGCACCTGACTCCACCAGAATAGGAGCTTTCTTAATTTTGCAGAAAATTGAATCTATTGGATGGATTGCAAGACCCTTTGTTCTGTTGAAGAAAATGGTACTGAAAAGGATGCATCCTCCATCTTGCCCATTTTACTATATGGATTAATGAGGCCATGTGGCCTAACATCTTCATCCAACGTCTGACTGCCATTTTACAGACTTTCTGTAGAGTTAAAAAGCACCATCTTAACTCTTTGATCTTTTATGGAGGTAGGGAGACAAGACCTTTTTGAGTGTTGATCTGTACACCAAGAAACACAAGGACCTGAGATGGCTGAAGATGATTCTTTTTGAAATTTATGAGCCAGCCATGCTCCTCAAGAAACTGTAATAGAATCTTTCTTTGTTGGAATGCTTGATCCCTTAAATCTGTGATTAAAATAATATTGTCCCTATAGTGAATGATGAACAAGCCTCAGAGTTCTGTGATGAGAGGGACAAGGACCTTTGTAAAGACTTGAAATGCCGTTGAAATGCCAAAGGGCAAAGCTGTAAATTGGAAGTGACGGTCTCCAGAAGTGAACCTTAAATACATCCTGTGAACTTCTGCTATAGGCACATGGATGTAAGCATCTCTTCAATCAACTGAAAGAAGAAAAGCCCTGATGACTAAAATTAGTGTTTCCATTCTGAAACTCTGGACAACAAGATAGGTATTCAGCCTTACCAAGAAAAGAGGAGAATAGTATCACTGATTGAGAAAATATCTTGGAACCTCCTAAATGACCTGATTGGCCAATAGCTTGTTGGTAAACTGGTAAATAGTTTGTAGCTTTAGAGGATCTTTCTGGAGTGGTGATGTCCTTAAGCGAGGAAATGGAGGTTTCATTCTGAATTGAAGGTAATACCCGGTGTGGAGAAGCTTGAGTACCTAGGAATCTGAAATCGTGGATGCCCACACCTCTCGGAAATTGGAAAGTCAGCCTCCAAAATGGAGAGGTTGGGCAAGCAAACCATCTGTCACACTCTTCAAGGGAGCAGGTTCAGGTGTTGGGAGTGGTTGTGCAGAGGTGTCAGGTTCTGGGTTTAAAGTTGTGTTTTGTCTGCGTGAGTCTTTCCTTTTTGGCATAACTAAACTGGTACAAGGGTTTTTAGAAATTAAAGGTGAAGGTTTTAGTGATAGGTTAATTAGCAATGCAGAGAGATGCAAACTAGATAAAAGGCAAAGTCTCTGTGTAGACAAGAATACAAAGTAACTTGGTTTAGACAGTCTTAATGCAGGCAAAAATATAAATAAACTGTAGACAAGAAACTTGGCAATAGCATGCAGGATACGTAGATATGCTGTAGACCAAAACTTGGCAGTAGCAGGCAGGATATGAAGAGATGCTGTAATCAGGTAACTTTATAATAACAGGCAGGATACTGGCATAGGCTGCAGACTGGTAACTTTGTAGTAACAGGCAGGAATGCAGATCTTTGTAATAACAGGCAGGATACTTGCATAGACTATAGACTGGTAACTTTGTAGTAACAGGCAGGAATGCAGATCTTTGTAATAACAGGCAGAATACTTGCATAGGCTGCAGACTGGTATCTTTGTAGTAACAGACAGGAATGCAGATCTTTGTAATAACAGACAGGATACTTGCATAGACTGCAGACTGGAACTCTGTAGTAACAGGTAACAAGCAAGCAAAAGTACCTGAGGCAGCTGTTACGGTACCAACAGTGTACCAAGGGTTAGTACCAGGGAACAATGTCCTGCATAGGGAATCAGCAATTCACAACCCAGCCAGTTTCAGGTTTAAAACAGAATGTCATTTATTAAAGGCTAGATGCCTAGTATTTATACAGGTTTGACCCCAGATGGGGGGGTTGAAAGACTCTTGTACATTTAGATAAAAAGGGGAAGACGCCCTTTTATGAAACAGTAGAATTACATTACTTAAATACTTTACTTAGGCAGATAACAACTTAAACACATTTGGCTTGTCTTATCACCTAGCGTCTGCTCTCTGAGGGTGATTAAACAATGGCCTGTTTATTACTTAAATGTAATTATAGCACACAATAGCTGAGGCCAGAAAACCTGTCTTTAGAAATTAGATTCTTAGCTAAACACAATTAACTCCTTCAGTCCTGACAGAAGGGTCTGTCACATATCTCCCCCCTTGTGGAACACTCCGGCAGACCCGGCTTGACCCTTTGGCGGGTCAACCTGGGGATGACCGGACTAGGAGGTGGTAGGCATGTCAGTTTGCCAGGACAATCCATCTGTATTCCCGTTATGAGAGAGAATTCCTGTCCATACAAAGAAGGGTTCAACTTCCTCAGTGCCCAGACTAGGGCTAAACAGTCCTTCAAAATCCCATCAGCTTCTTTACGAGTTTTCTGTACCTGCTCTTTATAGGTATCCACAATCCCTTCATACTGACATAGGGTGCCCGTGAGTTGCTGCACCTCACTATGAGCCAGCGTCAGCTTCTCCTCAAGTGTCGCTAAGTTTGTCTTTAAGGTTTCATGTCCCACTCTCAAGCTGGTGTTTTCTGCAGTCTGTCGGTGCAGCTTGTCTAGCAGAGATTCACGTTCTAAACGTGCTTTTTCCTCTGCGCTCCTCTTCTCCTTCATCAGCGCATTGTAACGGGACTTCCACGTATCAATAGCGGATAGAGATTTACTGAGCTCAGCGTCCTGGGGCTTAGCAGCAGGGGGGTCAGTCTCTGCTGCACGGATCTGAGCACGGGTAGTCACAGGGTTAACATCAGCGGGACCCATGGGAGCATAGGCAGAAACAAGGGGAGCCAAGTCATTTCCAAGAAGAACATCAGCAGGTAAGTCCTTCTTGACCCCCACATTCACAGGTCTAGCGCCCACTCCCCAATCCAAATGTACCCTGGCAACAGGTAGGCTGAACACATCGCCCCCTGCTACCCTCACAGCCACAGTGTCTCCAGTGTACTGTTTCTCAGACACCAAGTTCTTTTGAAGCAAGGTTATGGTAGCACCAGTATCCCGTAGACCACTGACCTTCTTCCCATTCACTTTAACCAGTTGCCGGTTATTCCGGTGGGCAGCTTGCACAAGGTCTGCCTCATGTAGGATGCTCCAGCATTCTTGCGCCTCTACGTAGCGGGCCGCAGGCTGAGAGTTACGTGGGATTCCGCCGGCGGGTCTTCTCCAGGACTGTGCTTGGTTCGCTGCATTTAGGGGACACTCTGGTCTTTTGTGCCCTAGTTGCTTACATCCAAAGCACCAAATAGGCTGTGAGTAGCCCCGTGAATTGAACCGGGCTCTCTGAGGGTAGTTCGTGGCCGGAGGCCGTGTGGTATAGCGGTGCGCCGGGGGTTGGTAACTGGCAGCTGTTGGGGTGACTGGGGGTCTGTACTCCACTCTAGCAGGGGGCTTAGTGGTAGCAGTGTCCAGTTTGCGAGCATCCATATACTCATCTGCCAGGCGAGCAGCTTCATGCAGGGTGGAGGGTTTACGGTCCCGAACCCACTCTCTAACTCCTGCTGATAACTTGTCAAAGCAATGTTCCAACAGGAATAGCTGCAGCACCTCTTCCCCAGATACGGCTTGGCACCCCGCTATCCAGTGAGCTGCTGTGCGGTGCACCTTACATACCCACTCAACGTAGGAATCACCAGCTAATTTAACAGTGTCTCTGAACCGCCTCCGGTATGCCTCCGGTGTAACCGCATACCTGGAGAGCAGAGCCTCTTTCACAGTATTATAATCCCCAACCTCCTCATCTGGAATGGCCCGAAAAGCCTCACTGGCCCGGCCGGATAATTTTCCGGATAATATCGTGACCCAGTCCTCTGTGGGTACCTTGTGTAGTGCACATTGCCTCTCAAAATCCGCAAGGAACCCATCAATCTCTCCTTCTGTTTCCAGGAAGTTTTTAAAAGCTGCAAAATTTACTTTTCTCTTTTCCACTGGGTTTGCTGCAGCGCCGCTTTGGCGAAGTAGGTTGGCCTCCACAGCTGCTATGACCCGGTCGATAATTTCCGCAGATGGGTTGGGGCCATAATGTGCCAGTCTTATTTTAACCGCCCGATCAAAGCTTGCTTCTGCGGGGGTTCTGTCTGCTATGCTGGGCCCATTGGTTCCTTCTGTTCCTGGTACTCTTTCCATCTTAGTCAGTATTGTAATAATCCCCCTCTTCCTGAGGTTACTGGCTTGTGTAGTTGCTCTTCTGGGCGATAAGGTTCATTCCGTCGCTTGCCACCAATGTTACGGTACCAACAGTGTACCAAGGGTTAGTACCAGGGAACAATGTCCTGCATAGGGAATCAGCAATTCACAACCCAGCCAGTTTCAGGTTTAAAACAGAATGTCATTTATTAAAGGCTAGATGCCTAGTATTTATACAGGTTTGACCCCAGATGGGGGGGTTGAAAGACTCTTGTACATTTAGATAAAAAGGGGAAGACGCCCTTTTATGAAACAGTAGAATTACATTACTTAAATACTTTACTTAGGCAGATAACAACTTAAACACATTTGGCTTGTCTTATCACCTAGCGTCTGCTCTCTGAGGGTGATTAAACAATGGCCTGTTTATTACTTAAATGTAATTATAGCACACAATAGCTGAGGCCAGAAAACCTGTCTTTAGAAATTAGATTCTTAGCTAAACACAATTAACTCCTTCAGTCCTGACAGAAGGGTCTGTCACAGCAGCCCTTAGGAAATATCAAAGAATAAGCCAAGATCAATTGCCAGGAAATCAGTCCAGAAACAAAACACAGTGCCAATGGAAAATCCAGAAGAGTAGTCTCAAAATGAAGCAGAAATCAGGCACCAGGAAATCCAACAAATCTGTAATCAAACAGGAATCAGGACCAGAGGTTCTGTCAGAGTGCAACACTCAATGTCAAGGCCCAGCACTGAAAGCAAAGCTGCCTAATATAGCAGGCTGCAAATAGAAGAACACAGAGGCGCCACCATGGCCCAGTACCACCAAAACAAAGAAATAAATATATAGAAGGCACTATATATACTCACAAACGTCAAGCACCCAGGTGGTGCTAGTGGGGCAGGCTGAAACTTCACAGTAGTTCAGCTCACTGATATACCTCCAAATAGATCCAGTCGGTGTTCCTTGAGAGCCTAAGATCCTATGCCTAGAAAAGAGAGAGGCAAACCAACATGGCCTAGTATTGTTTGAGCCCAGGGAGAATATAGCCCTAATGGGTATACTCACAGGAAACAAAGCACCTCCAGGTGCAATATCAGCAAGCTGGAACCATAAGTCGCCCAGTAGACAAACCACGGCAAGTGATCCTCCGCTTCCAGTAGTATAACGGTGGATAGGAGAGGGGTGTATGAAACCCCACAACAGGTTATTAGGTCAAAAATACCACACCAGCAAGTGTATATAAAAGTAAAAATCTTTAATAACACAGCGACGCGTTTCTCAGCCGCCTATGGGCTGTTTCATCAGGATAGCCTGATGAAACAGCCCATAGGCGGCTGAGAAACGCGTCGCTGTGTTATTAAAGATTTTTACTTTTATATACACTTGCTGGTGTGGTATTTTTGACCTAATAACCTGTTGTGGGGTTTCATACACCCCTCTCCTATCCACCGTTATACTACTGGAAGCGGAGGATCACTTGCCGTGGTTTGTCTACTGGGCGACTTATGGTTCCAGCTTGCTGATATTGCACCTGGAGGTGCTTTGTTTCCTGTGAGTATACCCATTAGGGCTATATTCTCCCTGGGCTCAAACAATACTAGGCCATGTTGGTTTGCCTCTCTCTTTTCTAGGCATAGGATCTTAGGCTCTCAAGGAACACCGACTGGATCTATTTGGAGGTATATCAGTGAGCTGAACTACTGTGAAGTTTCAGCCTGCCCCACTAGCACCACCTGGGTGCTTGACGTTTGTGAGTATATATAGTGCCTTCTATATATTTATTTCTTTGTTTTGGTGGTACTGGGCCATGGTGGCGCCTCTGTGTTCTTCTATTTGCAGTATCTAACCATCAGGACGACCATCCTTTGACAGAGTGCTGCCGCCAGATAGTAGGACTTGATTGATGAATGGACATTAACATACCTATACCCACTGTATAGTTCACTGTTCTGTTGTTTTATCCTGTGTTACTGTGTGTATTGTTTTATGTCTAGGTTCTAGACTATTTACCTATCTGATTTTTTGGCAACTGGGAGGCGCACCCTAAAGGGTGTGGTGTGCATTTGTGTATACCACTCCCCACATTATAATATAGCAGGCTGCTGATTATATGATTTGTTTCAGCTGGTAAGTAGGTGGAGCCAGAGAGCCAAAGTTGCAGCAAACCGAAAACCAATAATCTCTGCCTGTGACCAAGCCATCTGATGGCGAAGAGGTAAGTCAGCAGGCTGGGAAAGAACAGCAGCAGAAATAGAAACAGGTCCAGGGTTCAATTCTAGGTTGGATCATGACAGTACCCCCTCCTCAAAGATGACCTCTGGGCGGCCTTAGCATTCTCGTATAGCTCCAGATCTTTGATGCGTACCAGAGTGTCATCAGAGGCATAAGTACAATCAGGGGGTATTATCTTTTTTGAAAGGTTCTCCAGAAGAGGATTCTGGGGACTGGAATTAGTATAGAGGGTCCCAACAGGAAAGATCTTTGGTTTCTGTGCAGTTCTAGGCTTGTAGGTTCTGAAGGTGTGGGTCTGAGGAACAGAAGGTAAAGGACCATTTTTCCGGACAGCAGTTTGAAGCACCGTCCCTTCAGTGTCAGAATAAGTATCATCTTCAATGGTAGAATAGTTAGACATTTCTTCTGAAATGCACAAAGATAAAAATGTAGCTGCATTTGGTAGGCAAGTCTCTGGATTAGTAGTACTAGGATTCTGTGGATGACATGTTAGTACTTCACAGGAATCATAGTCTTTGGAAGGTGCAGTCCTAGGCTGATCAAGTGGGGGATGTAAAATAGAACCCATGTAGAGCTCATCGCCAGAGGATTAAAGTTTGACTTCCTCTCTGTAGCCTGTCCATTTGATGAATCAGGATTTAGAGGTGGAGACCCCGGAACAGACTTCTTAGGGGGTCTCACTGGACAAAAGGATATTACATGCCTAGTAGCTCCACAATAGAAACATAAGCCATTTTTTCTCCTTCTGGCCATTTCATGAGTGGTAAGAGGGGTTGATACCCTCCTTTGGATTGGTAAGGATACAGTCTTTGGGGTAGTAGACACAGGAGTAGGAGTGCCTAACCCAGAATTTTTTTTATTGATAAAGTCTTTCAGGTTATCCTGTTAAGTCTGGAATCCTGCAGTAAAATCTTGGATAAGTGACTTCAATGCATCCGGAAGGGACTTTAGAATTTGGTTAAGTTGTAGAAGATAAGAGTCCACAAACAAAATTCTCTCTGACACTTCAGTCAAAGAATGGATCACCTCCGCAAGCTCCGATGTAGGGCCTTGACATTCTGTCACACTCTTCAAGGGAGCAGGTTCAGGTGTTGGGAGCTGTTGTGCAGAGGTGTCAGGTTCTGGGGTTAAAGTTGTGTTTTGTATGCGTGAGTCTTTCCTTTTTGGCATAACTAAACTGGTACAAGGGTTTTTAGAAAATAAAGGTGAAGATTTTATTGATAGGTTAATGTAAGGAGTGTATATCCCTTTAAGGAACTCAATTGCAAAAAATAGTTAAATTAATGTTTTGTGTCAATGCAATTCCTGAACTCCTCTATTAAAGAGAGGGAGTCTTTTATTCCAGTAAACATATAATTAGGATTCCTGGATCAACCAGTTTTAGGTTATTCCATAATCTTGCCTGCAATATCTATTGTAATGTTTGCAGATAGGTATTGCCACTTTAAGGCTACATATGTGTTGCAGTGAGTGACTGAAAGTTCATTAGTTATCCCAGTGTATGTAGATAGTCTATCTCTCAGGTATTCTCTTACCCTGTAAAGGTGTATCACTTCCTTCTTATAGGGTGCAGTAAACAGGTAGTGGTTATACAGGCAGAAGTAGGTTTTATGTGCTGAGAGATTACCTGGTCCGGTGTTACTGGCAGATCCACACTTAATGTTCACGGGATTACCTGGAGCTCCAGACTCAGAGGACAGGCTGCGATGTTGCTGCGGCTTGCACTGATAGTTCCCAGCTGGTCCGGGAGAAAGCGGAAGTGAGCGTAGAGGCGGAGGCTCCAGCGATTCTGCAGCAGTTGTCAGGTAATACTAGTTCAGTCTAGAGACAAATAATATTCTGTGGAATACTGTTATAACAGAGGCAGAGGAATGCACAGTGGATATATATAAAGTTCTTGTAAGTACAATACTTGCGGTAGTTCCGATGAGTCCCGGTTCAGGCTGATGCCGATTTGCTGAAAGTAACAGTGTATCCAGGAACTCCGAAGGAAGCAGATATTACTGAAAGATTCACGGAAGATCTCTTAGACAGAGATAGGAGACGAAACTCCGATGTTGACTTATCTTCTAAGGTCCAATAGTTTAGCTCAGGTCTGCAGGTGTAGCTTTGCCACAACAGAGAAAAATTACTAAGCATTGTGCTGTAGGAAGTAGGTGGTTCTTAAGGGACTCTTAACCAATCAGATAGTCAGGAAAGGTAAAGGTGAGTTTAAAGGAACAGAAGCCCTGACAGTTAATTAGCAATGCAGAGAGATGCAAACTAGATAAAAGACAAAGTCTCTGTGTAGACAAGAATACAAAGTAACTTGGTTTAGACAGTCTTAATGCAGGCAAAAATGTAAATAAACTGTAGACAAGAAACCTGAGAATAGCAGGCAGGATACGTAGATATGCTGTAGACCAAAACTTGGCAGTAACAGGAAGGATATGAAGAGATGCTGTAATCAGGTAACTTTATAATAACAGGCAGGATACTTGTATAGGCTGTAGACTGGTAACTTTGTAGTAACAGGCAGGAATGTAGATCTTTGTAATAACAGGCAGGATACTTGTATATGCTGTAAACTGGAACTCTATAGTAACAGGCAGGAATGCAGATCTTTGTAATAACAGGCAGGATACTTGCATAGGCTGTAGACTGGTAACTTTGTAGTAACAAACAGGAATGCAGATCTTTGTAATAACAGGCAGGATACTTGCATAGACTGCAGACTGGAACTCTGTAGTAACAGGTAACAAGCAAGCAAAAGTACCTGAGGCAGCCCTTAGGAAATATCAGAGAATAAGTTAAAATCAATTGCCAGGATATCAGTCCAGAAACAAAACACAGTGCCAAGGGAAAATCCAGAAGAGCAGTCTCAAAATGAAGCAGAAATCAGGCACCAGGAAATCCAACAAATGTGTATTCAAACAGGAATCAGGACCAGAGGCTCTGTCAGAGTGGAACACTCAATGTCAAGGCCCAGAACTGAAAGCAAACCTGCCTAATATAGCAGGCTGCTGATGATATGATTTGTTTCAGCTGGTAAGCAGGTGGAGCCAGAGAGCCAAAGTTCCAGCAAAAAGAAAACCAATAATCTCTGCCTGTGACCAAGCCATCTGGTGGCGAAGAGGTAAGTCAGCAGGCAGGGAAAGAACAGCAGCAGAAATAGAAACAGGTCCAGGGTTCAATTCTAGGCTGGATCATGACACCCTCATTGCTTCTTTGATTGATGAACTCGAAAAGACCTTTCATGGCCTCTACCTCTGTTCTGACTTTGATTCTTCCACTCTTGAGAACGAAAGCAATTCTTTTTGGTTGAGGACTTAAAATTATGTTACTGTGATAACTTCCCATGAACATATGACAGACCTCTATTGATCCTAGTAGCCTGAGGAAGAAAAAGGCTCTTACCTCCAGAACGCTTTGAAATTAAACTTTCAAGTTACTTGCCAAACATCATATCTCCCTCAAAATGTAAACTATATAAATTAACTTTTGAGCCAGCATCAGCTTCCCAATGAAGCAGCCATAAAGCTTGTCTAGCTATATTAGCTGTAGACATGGGTTTTGCATTAAGCTCCAGTATCTAAGAAGCAGCAGAAACACAGAATGAAACAATCTTCTTTATATCTAAAAGAAAAGGCATAGGTTGTTTAGCTTCAGGTATATTTTGAATTACATCAGAAGCCTTGGGAACAGAAAACAAGGAAAAAACTAAGGGGGTGAAAAATTGTACCTTGCAGAAGAAAAAGCTTATTAAAACTTTTCTCCATTTTTTTCTCTCCATGGCCTCTTTAAAAGAACCATCATCAGCTGGAAAGACCATTTTCTAAGATAATCTAGATACAGAAGCATCCACTTTAGGAGGATTTGCAAACGGAGTATGCAAAGATTGTGGTAAAGGAAATAATTTAGAAACGTTATCAGGTATGCCAAGTTGCCTCTCATCAGAAGAAGATTGAGGCTGTATATCCTCTATTCCAAGAGGGTTTATAGTAATTCTAATGAAATCATGCAGCTTAACAAAGTCAAAAGAAACTTCAATATCAGAATCACAGATCTCCCCTTCAGAAAATGTGTCAGAACAGAAAAAACACTCAGTAGGCTCCATAGGTACAGATTCTTGAGCAAAACTTCTACCATAGATAGGGATAAAATCACAGTTCACTTGTTAAAAATATAGGCTATAATAGGGACAAAGGTGGAGCTGCCCACCCCCTGCCCCAGTCACTCACTGGTCATACAGACTTTTGTAGAGAAAAATGCTAGAAAACCTCTCCTATAATAGACACTAACCTTCTGATGTACCCAAGGTATGATCCTTCTCTGGAGCCGAACTTTGCCCAATTAGAGCTGCTCCACTTGTCCAGTCCCAGTCATAAGTGTCCAATACAGGAAACCGGACATTGGTCCAAGAGCAAGATCCCATTTCAAAGTCACATGAGGCTGTGGAGACAAAAGACATGCCTTTATATAGAGTGCTACTATTCCTTCACTAAATGAGCCAGAAGATATGTCAGGATGTCCTCACCACAAAAGCTTGACCTTGTATCTGCCATAGGGAGACTAACTCTTGATAATTTACTTTACAAAACATTCTTGATAGTTTTACTTGCGTAAAATAAAGTTGTTGTCAAAATATACAACTATAAAAGCTATATTTTGAATATTTCCCAACTTTTTTACAATTGGCAGCTGGTTTCTCTATGTTAAAATTATCTGCCAATTAAAGATGCAATTAAGCGATACAAAACAGGGCACTATTTTCTGAGCAATTTCATGGCATAAATAAAATTATTAATACATATTGCTGAAGGTATCTAAATTATAATATTCCTCTAACACATTTATTAATGTTTATATTTTGTATGATCAGAGCTGGATTTACATCAGCATGTTAGAAATTCCTTGTGTTGTCAACCATTTTGTAGCCAGTAGTTTCTCCACTATCAAGTAGTCTCAGTCTTGTCAGACCATACCTGTATCTGCTAAAAAGAACCTATACATGATGTGCCGGGCTGTCAAATGTACAGGACACATAATGAAGATAACAAGGATTGTATTACACAGTTTTATCAATTGACAACAATCAGAAGATCTCATGGGCAGCTGCCGGCACTGTATAATGAGAAAGTATTCCTTCTATTTCATGTTTGTGTGTCTTCTATCTCACTACTCTGAAGATGCTGCTCGTCTCTCTTAATCTGTACTCAATACCCCATTACTTTGCTGGCAAAAAAGCAATATAATTAAGGAAAGGAACTAATGATCAAACCTGCTTCATGACATGGGTGGTGACTCATGTGAATGTCATCCAGAGCAATAAAAGATCGATCTCCTCCAGCTCCAACCGCTTCGAACATCAACTACAAGTAGAGAAGCAGAGATACAGAGAAAAAGATAAGAAATACAGTCTTGTAAGTGTTTAAGCAGAGCGCTGGTTAGAGGGAGGATACCACACAACTTACAAAGAGGAAAGATCCTTCTATCTTTCCAAATAGAATGAATTTAGGAGGGGGTAGTAAGTTCGCTAAAGGAAGCTAAAGGTATCCTAAAAAAATTATCTATAGTATATCTATTAAAATATATTAAAATTGTAAAAAGTATCTAAGTGCAAAAATTATCTTGTGTGATAAAGTGAATGGATATCTATCCAAGTGTTAGGTGAAAAACCATATAATATTTCTGATCCCTACACTGGGAAACTTATAAAAAACTCAAAAATATGTTCTATTCTAAAAGGAAATTGCTGAAAATATATGGCATTAAACAGTGGTACAATATGCTAGTGGGAAATAATCTATAATCTTATGTAGTAGATTAGTGTCAGACAAAAACAATGTGTATTTACTATAGTGCCACAAAATATACGCTAATAATATATACTATGTATCCAAAAGTGCATGCTTGAATAATAATCTAAAAATACTTAAGACCTTGTTATAATATAAAAAGATATTTTTATTTTTAACACCAAAAAATCAGATTTTAATTTAAACTAAAACTAAGGGGACGTCTCCCCAAAGATAAAATGTTAAAATCAATATTGAGCAGGTTGATATTCCACAGCAGATATGATATACACAAAAAAAGCTTAGCTGAAAAATGTATTTGTAATCCACTCTGTTTATACAGGGAAAGTCAGTCTCTTTATATTGTATCAAGTATTTGTGAAATGCCGTTGCCTTGTAAATAGGCTTTGCTGACCAGACTCGAAGGTGAACGATAGAACAATAATAAGACTTCTTATAACACGATACAGTCAGTGTACCTTATTGATTTTAATATTTTAAGGTTCTTTGAACTCACTGCACCTCTCGTGTAAGACCGATGCTGTCTGTTAGGATCCAAATTCCAAGCCGAATCAGTGCGCCGCGTGTGTCTTGGCGTCTGACGTCATCGGTATACTTGACAGCTTTCAATGCTGGTTATCGGCTTTCTGGATATTCAAATCTTTAGATGTTATAGAGATAGTTACCTCTTCTATTGTAGCCAGATATAATTCCCTGCACTTAGTGCTTGATGCACGCAGGAAAAAAGAAGATATAAGAGGTTGTTAGATACGTGGATAACCCGGGTTATAATGAAATGCTCTGGAGAAACTTCAGAAATGAAATGTCCTCATTCAAGTGATATTTTGACAAATAACACAGCCACTCAGATCAACGCGTTTCGCTCACCAGGGAGCTTTTTCAAGATAGAGGTGACTGGTCAGGTGTATCCTTATAAAGGTATCAGATGGTTCTGATTGGAAGTTCCTTGATTGATATTTTTTAAAGGTGGGATTTCAGAGATGCTTCATATCAGTGTTTTCTCTGTATGTGTTCTGACTTGTTAAGGTGGAATATTTTTTCTTTTTCAGCTTAAAAGAGGAATACCTTTCTTCATTCCGGTTTATGTCTTACTATTATACTAATTCCGGTATTTTCTTAAAGGATAATACTTCTTATATTTACTCCTGTGGTCTATTAGTGATATTATTAAAATTTGTACTATTCATACGATTGGTAATTATGGTATGGTAAAAAAATTATAAATAAAAATATGTACAACAGACATTTAAAAATTACATAAAAAGTTTTTGGGAATTTTTCTTAGTTAGATGGCCATAGAGTTTAAATCATAACATATGAAGCAGTTTGTCAGTTATGACTAGGAGATCAAAACAAAAAATGTAGATGGTCTCTACCCGTATGGAGTTGATCTTATTTCTAATTAATCAAAAAGAAAAGGTGAGAGGTCTAGTTCGGAGTTTAGACCTTTAGGGTATAAAGTATCATATTTATAGATTAACTCAGCCTCTTTTATTAATAGTTTTTTCTCTATATTCCCACCTCTCCAGTGTTTATGTACTTTCTGTATACCCCAATACTTTAGATCCTTCGTTTTGCCTTTATGGACTGATTTAAAATGTTTATATAGATGAGTATCATCTCTGCCATTTTTTATGTTCCCAATATGTTCTCTTACCCGATCCCTTACCATTCTTTTTGTTTCCCCAAAATAAAAGAGGTTACAAGAGCACTTTAGAACGTAGATTATATTTTTATTAGTGCATCTTATAGTTTCTTTAATAGTAATGGGTTTCTCTATATTATTAATTATAATATTACTCAGTTTATTGCTAGGGCCACATGCCTTACATGAGTAGCATGGAAAGAAACCCATAATATTTTTCCCAGTTAAGTCTTTTTGTTTTAATATAGTTTTCTTTTTAGTTTTTAGTTCACTAGGTGCCAAAAATGTTTTGAGGTTTGCTACCTTTTTGAAAACAAATCTGGGGTTATCGGTAATTTTGTCCCCTAAAAGGTCATCTTCTCTTATCAGGTGCCAGTGCTTTTTTATTATTCTTTTAATAATAATATTTTGATCAGCACTATAGTCTGTTATAAAAGGAACCATGATTTTATCATTAGTATCTTTTTGTTTCTCTTTATAGATTAGCAGGGACTCTCTATCTGTGTTCTTAGCTCTCTAATAATGATTGGTTTGCACAATGAAGCCGTTACTAGAAAACACATGCAGAAGACAAAAGGTGAATTTAAAAAGCAAGTGGTACAGGAAGCAGGAAAAGGTATTGGAGGCAGCAAATGCATCGGGTAGGCAAGAGATAGTCTCTAAGCAGCATGTGCAGTTTGTAGACAAGAGCTCTTGCAGAGAGGATAGGAAAAGCAAAAAAGTAACGTATAAGGTAAATAATAGCATGTACTGTAACAGATATTGTAAGTTAAATGGTACAACCTAAAGGTGATATTCACAAGTCATAAGGTATATAAAGTATGCAAGTCATGAGCTATATAAGGTATACAAGTCATGAGGTATATAAGGTATACAAGTCATAAGGTATTTAAGGTATACAAGTAATGAGATATATAAGGTATATAAGTCATAAGGTACACTCACCGGCCACTTTATTAGGTTCACATTGCTACTACCGGGTTGGACCCCCTTTTGTCTTCAGAACTGCCTTAATTCTTTGTGGCATAGATTCAACAAGGTGTTGGAAACATTTCTCAGAAATTGTGGTCCATATTGACATGATAGCATCACGCAGTTGCTGAACATTTGTCGGCTGCACATCCATGATACGAATCTCCTGTTCCACCACATCCCAAAGGTGCTCTATTGGATTGAGATCTGGTGACTGTGGAGGCCATTGGAGTACAGTGAACTCATTGTCATGTTCAAGAAACCAGTTTGAGATTATTTGAGCTTTGTGACATGGTGCATAATCCTGCTGGAAGTAGCCATCAGAATATGTGAAGACTGTAGTCATAAAGGGATGGACATAATCAGCAACAATACTCAGGTAGGTCGTGGCGTTTAAATGATGCTCAATTGGGACTAAGGGGCCCAAAGTGTGCCAAGAAAATATCCCCCACAACATTGCACCACCACCACCAGCCTAGACCATTGATACAAGGCAGGATGGATCCATGCTTTCATGTTGTTTATGCCAAATTCTGACCCTACCATCTGAATATTGCAGCTGAAATTGAGACTCATCAGACCAGGCAATGTTTTTCCAATAATCTATTGTCCAATTTTGGTGAGCCTGTGCAAATTGTAGCCTCAACTACCGGTTATTAGCTGATAGGAGTGGCACCCGGTGTGGTCTTCTGCTGCTGTAGTCCATCTGCATCAAGGTTCGACGTGTTGTGCATTCAGAGATGGTATTCTGCATATCTTGGTTGCAACAAGTGGTTATTTGAGTTACTGTTGCCTTTTTATCATCTCAAACCAGTCTGCCCATTCTCCTCTGACCTCTGACATCAACAAGGCATTGTCGTCCACACAACTGCCGCTCAATGGATATTTTCTCTTTTTCGGGCCATTCTCTATAAACCCTAGACATAAAATCCCAGTAGATCAGCAGTTTTTTAAATACTCAGACCAGCCCGTCTAGCACCAACAACCATGCAACGTTCAATGTCACTTAAATCCCCTTTCTTGCCCATTCTGATGCTCGGTTTGAACTTCAGCAAGTTGTCTTCACCACGTCTAGATGCCTAAATGCATTGAGTTGCTGCCATGTGATTGGCTGATTAGAAATTTGTGTTACCAAGCAATTGAACAGGTGTACCTAATAAAGTGGCCGGTGAGTGTATATAAGGTATACAAGTCATAAGGAATATAAGGTATACAAGTCATGAGGTATCTAAGGTATGCAAGTCATAAGGTAGGTATATAGGCTATACCAGTGATAAGGTATATAAGGTATACAAGTGATGAGGTATATAAGGTATACAAGGTATATAAGGTATACAAGCGACAAGAAATATAAGGTATACAAGTCATAAAGTAGGTATATAAGTGATAAGATATATAAGGTATACAAGTGATGAGGTATATAAGGTAAAAAAGTCACAAGGTTACATATAAGTTATACAACTATACAAGTAAAAAGGTGTATAAAGGTATGCAAGTCCTATGGTTGCTATATAAGATATAGGAGTGATAAGGTATATAAGATATACAAGTCATAAGGTTGGTATATAAGTTATACAAGTCATAAGGTTGGTATATAAGATATACAAGACATAAGGTTGGTATATAAGTTATACAAGTCATAAGGTTGGTATATAAGATATACAAGACATAAGGTTGGTATATAAGATATACAATTTATAAGGTTGGTATATAAGATATACAAGTCATAAGATTGGTATATAAGCTATACAAGTCATAACGTTGGTATTTAAGATATACAAGTCATAAGATTGGTATATAAGATATACAAGTCATAAGATTGGTATATAAGATATACAAGTCAAAAGGTTGGTATATAAGATATACAAGTCATAAGGTTGGTATATAAGATATACAAGACATAAGGTTGGTATATAAGATATACAAGTCATAAGGTTGGTATATAAGATATACAAGTCATAAGATTGGTATATAAGTTATACAAGTCATAAGGTTGGTATATAAGATATACAAGACATAAGGTTGGTATATAAGATATACAAGTCATAAGATTGGTATATAAGATATACAAGTCATAAGATTGGTATATAAGATATACAAGTCATAAGGTTGGTATATAAGATATACAAGTCATAAGATTGGTATATAAGATATACAAGTCATAAGGTTGGTATATAATATATACAAGACATAAGGTTGGTATATAAGATATACAAGTCATAAGGTTGGTATATAAGATAGACAAGTCATAAGGTTGGTATTTAAGATATACAAGTCATAAGGTTGGTATATAAGATATACAAGTCATAAGGTTGGTATATAAGATATACAAGTCATAAGGTTAGTATATAATATATAGAAGACATAAGGTTGGTATATAAGAAATACAAGTCATAAGGTTGGTATATAATATATACAAGACATAAGGTTGGTATATAAGATATACAAGTCATAAGATTGGTATATAAGATATACAAGTCATAAGGTTGGTATATAAGATATACAAGTCATAAGATTGGTATATAAGATATACAAGTCATAAGGTTGGTATATAATATATATAAGACATAAGGTTGGTATATAAGCTATACAAGTCATAAGGTTGGTATATAAGATAGACAAGTCATAAGGTTGGTATTTAAGATATACAAGTCATAAGGTTGGTATATAAGATATACAAGTCATAAGGTTGGTATATAAGATATACAAGTCATAAGGTTAGTATATAATATATAGAAGACATAAGGTTGGTATATAAGAAATACAAGTCATAAGGTTGGTATATAATATATACAAGACATAAGGTTGGTATATAAGATATACAAGTCATAAGGTTGGTATATAAGATAGACAAGTCATAAGGTTGGTATTAAAGATATACAAGTCATAAGGTTGGTATATAAGATATACAAGTCATAAGGTTGGTATATAAGATATACAAGTCATAAGGTTGGTATATAAGATATACAAGTCATAAGGTTGGTATTAAAGATATACAAGTCATAAGGTTGGTATATAAGATATACAAGTCATAAGGTTGGTATATAAGATATACAAGTCATAAGGTTGGTATATAAGATATACAAGTCATAAGGTTGGTATATAAGATATACAAGTCATAAGGTTGGTATATAAGATATACAAGTCATAAGGTTGGTATATAAGATATACAAGTCATAAGGTTGGTATATAAGACAGACAAGTCATACGTTCTTACCACCCACTGTGCACCAGGCTGGAGGGTTACACTCTTGTAGTGCCAGGAGTTTGCGTGTGCCTTGCTGACACTCAGCAATTGACTCTTTGTTTTTTTCTTCCCAGAGTCCTCTTCAAAATATACATTTAGGACCCCTATATATGTAAAAAAATGATGTCAGCTCCTGGCCCAACCATTAAAACAGTTATCTGCTTCACTTTATATCAAATAAACAAAGCTTATGGGGCAGCTGTGTTAAATAACATAAGAGTTACATAAACAAGGGGGGTAAATGTTGCCACAGTGTTAATGATTGTTGATGTATTGTTCCCACAAAAGAGAAAACAGTATAGTCATACCTTCAAAATGCAAGACAATGTAACGGTTAGTGTCTTGTAGACTCACCGGGATTGCTGCCTCCCAACTGGTACCAGAAACTCAGACATCCCTTGTCAGGCCAAGCGCTGTAAGTGCTGGAGATCAGAACTGCAGACTTTTTGTTTGGCATTGCAGCTGCGCTGGTATCAACCAGCATGTAGTGTCCTAAAGACGTAAAGTCATATAAATATGAAAAAGCCTTAGAACATGGGTCTGAACTGCTGTTGATATCTATTGTACACATATTGAACACGTATGTCGCTCCTGTGTTTTTTCTATTTAAAGGGACAGTCTAGGCAAAAATAAACTTTCATAATTCAGATAGAGCATGTAATTTTAAACAATTTTCCAATTTACTTTTATCACCAATTTTGCTTTGTTCTCTTGGTATTCTTAGTTGAAAGCTTAACCTAGGAGGTTCATATGCTAATTTCTTAGACCTTGAAGCCCACCTCTTTCAGATTGCATTTTAACAGTTTTTCACCACTAGAGGGTGTTAGTTCACATATTTCATAAAGATAACACTGTGCTCGTGCACGTGAAGTAATCTGGGAGCAGGCACTGATTGGCTAGACTGCAAGTCTGTCAAAAGAACTGAAAAAAGGGGCAGTTTGCAGAGGCTTAGATACAAGATAATCACAGAGGTTAAATGTATATTAATATAACTGTGTTGGTTATGCAAAACTGGGAAACAATAAAAATTCTGACTGTCCCTTTAACTCAACATCCCCTTAGCTAATTTAGCCATGGATGAAACCCCTGGGCTACCAAGGAGCCCATAATTATTACTCATTAGAACACTGAAACCCAGAGGCAGAGCTTTTTTCAATCTGCAATAAGATTTTTTTAGTGAAAAATTTTCTGAAGTTTATTTTTTAAATAAAATAACATTTTAAATTAGGCAGTTAGACAAAATCACCAGTTCAATTGCAATGTGTTGGCTAACTGGAGAATAAAGCAAGTTTTTTAAAGTTTTATAATACAGTGTAGTAGTTGAAAAATGCATTAAAAATTTGCAGCATAAAAAAAAGTAATTATCTCTTGAATAAATTTGTTTCCTTTTCTCTAAGTCTAACATAGAAATGTAGTAATAAAAAGGAAATAAGAACGTCTTACATAAAAAATAAAAGATCACAGCTTTGCAGACTGGGAAAGGCTAGGGGTGGGCTTGAAAAAATCCCAGAGAGCCAGTCAACAATCAATGCACTGCTGTTTTGCAGCGCTACAGCATATTTGATAGTTCACTTCAAACAGCACTTTGCTCTGGATGCACTGTGTTAAGGAAAACATACACATTGCAGCCAGAACACAGCTCTGTTTGAAGAGAACAGTCTAATGTGGAGCAGCGCTGCAAAGTGCTAACAGTTCCTGCATGTGTCCTATTCTTTCTGCAGACATACTGCATTTTCTGCAATGACATCTCAGATCACAGCATGTTCTGCCTCGGGGCACTAAATGTTCCTTTGTACTCCAAAATAAGAGCAATATTCCTCCTACAGATATATAATACTGCTAACAAGACTGTACAGCTGCTGTATTCTTGCTCCCCATAAGAATATTTAGACAGAGAAACACATTTTGGGGTAAGTTTGTAGTGGGAACCATAACCAATGAAGAAAAGACATAAAGGCTCCACAGAATTTAGCTTGAATAACACTGATATATAATCTATGATTTCCTACAGCTTCAACCACACTCCAATTATGAAACTACTTCCTAATTTACTTCTATAAACAAATTTGCTTCATTCTCTTTGAATCCTTTGTTGAAAAGCATACCTAGGTAGGCTTAGGAGCAGATATGCACTACTGGGAGCTAGCTGAACATAGGTGAGCCAGTGACAAGAGAAATATATGTGCAGTCAGCAATCAGTAGCTAGTTCCCAGTAATGCATTGCTGCTCCTGAGCACATCTAAGCATGCCTTTCAACAAAGGATACCAAGAGAACAACGCAAATAAAAAAAAAACAAGAAAGTTGCATGCTATGATTCATAAAAGTTTAAATTTGAATTTCACATTCAAAATTCCATTCCTTAATCCATTGTTCTAGATGTTATTGTTCTCTCCTCTACTGTATCTAACATCTACATGAACTGTTCCAGTCACCTGTGAAGCTCTGTTGTGTATGATCATGGAACGGTGCAGCTTCACTATTCCCACGCATATTCTGATGAAGCTTCCAAGTGTGGGTTCCTTTAGAGGAGAAGCTACAGGATCCGGCCTCAAAAGAGCAGCGAGTTGGAGGGTCACAAGGACCTGACCTCAGTGTGATGTCATCCACAGCAATGTGTCCCACGGAACCATCACGCACAGCATCAAGCACCAGCTGGAGGACAGGAGAATTGTTATTTATCTAGAGGTTTGAAAAGTTCAGGAGACAGGGAGCTGTGGTTCCTAAAATGTTACTTCTGCTTCTTAACTTTATGGATTATTCTTCATATAGTTATATCCAAACCCTTATCTAGCTTCTACATGAGAGTCCTTATTGTTGAACCCATGTGTTGTAATTATTGAAAGAAAAGTTAGCAAGAATTTTCTAAAAGAGGAATAAAAAATGAATGGTGTATAATGACACCTAAAGGGACATAAACCCAATTTATTTTTCTTTCATGATTCAGATAAAATATACAGTTTGCAAAATGATATCCATTCTCTTGGTATCCTTTGTTGAAGGAGCATCAATACACTACAGGGACCTAGCTGAACACATTGGATGAGCCAATGACAAGAGGCATATAAGTGCAGCCACCAATCGGCAGCTAGCTCCCTGTAGTGCATTGCCTATCTAGGTATGCTTTTCAACAAAGGATACCAAAAGAACAAAGCAAAATAGATAACAGAAGTAAATTGGAAATTTGTTTAAAATTTTGTGTTCTATCTGAAATTTTGACTTTACTGTAGCTTTAAAATGACTTTACCTGCACTCTACCAGAAATATGAAACATGAAACCCTTGACTGCCAGAATTAGGAAACAATATTATGGGTACAATATAAAGTCTCAATGGCATCATATATAACCAGTACATAATAAGGCTAAATGAATGGGAATATTTTCAGTTTTTGATTAGATTAAAAAAGCTGATGTTACCCAAAGTTACAGTTAGATGCTCACGGCCTATACGACCTCTGTTCACACATGTAGCGTGTAAACATTATGCATCCATAGAGCCTGTATACGGTTATAAGCCCCTAATCCAGTAGCCACTATCTCCCAGGGAGAACAATCAGAGTCAAACTTGAGAGCCGGAGAGCTAAAACACACGAGAGCTTATTGGAAAATACATATAAATCTCTGAATACAAGGATATTTTCACAGGAATAAACAAATACAGGCTTTTATCATTTTTGCTGAGGACATTTAACACACATTCTTGTGGAGCTGTTGTTGCTGCACAGTGTGGGGCTTCTCATATGATCCTGTGTCTACTACAGGCTGCTAGGCTTATATATTTATTTAACCTCATCTGGGTGATAAGCAAAATAAAATGCATATTTTTGCTTACTCACTAGAGCATTTATTCTGTGACATTTCATATTCAAGCAACATCATATTTGCAGTATCACCTTCCTAACACTCATCAGGCTTTGTTAAAGGGACACTGAACCCAATTTTTTTCTTTTGTAATTCAGAAAGAGCATGCAATTTTAAGCAACTTTCTAATTTACTCCTATTATCAATTTTTCTTCGTTCTCTTGCTATCTTTATATGAAAAAGAAGGCATCTAAGCTTTTTTTTTGTTTCAGTACTCTGGACAGCACTTTTTTATTGGTGGGTATATTTATCCACCAATCATCAAGGACAACCCAGGTTGTTCACCAAAAATGGGGCGGCATCTAAACTTACATTATTGCATTTCAAATAAAGATACCAAGAGAATGAAGAAAATTTGATAATAGGAGCAAATTAGAAAGTTGCTTAAAATTGCATGCTCTTTCTGAATTACAAAAGAAACATTTTGGGTACAGTGTCCCTTTAAGTTTCAGTGGACTTCTATAATTGTTATTTTGCTTACTTACTCAGAGAAATTATTTGCATCTGCAATGACCTCCAGAAGGCTTACAAAATCAGACAAGGCAGCCAAGGCCCTGGTCTCTCCTTGTGCAAAAAGGAACACTTATTTTAAAGCCATAGAGGCGTCAGCGTCCACCACCTCACCAACACCTTCCTTAGGATCAGAAGAACAAGTGGAATCACCTCAACCTCAAGAATCAGCTAGCAGCCCCATTACCAAAGCTGATCGCCAGCATTTGCCTTCAAAAGTAGATTTCAAAACCTTTATGACACAAGTCGGTCAACTGATTAAAGCCAGTTTCATTGAAGTCAAAAGAGACCTTAATGGTCTGGGTCAATGAGTTCATCAACCAAATTAATTGGATATTTCTTGAATCCACCTTAGAAACCTTTGTTTTCCTTCTGCAAAAGTATAAGATAATGGGACACATTCTAGTCCCTTCTACATCGAAAATGGTACCCATCAGGGCTGTCCCCTTATTCTCCATATTATTCATCCTTTCAATGGAAGTAAACCGCCTCTATTAGATTTTAAGATTGCATTGTATGCAGATGACGTTTTATTTATAGTTTCATTGCCTGATCATTCTATCCTAGAGATTCTCAAGAATCTTGCTACTTTGGGGGGGGGGGTTTCCAAGGTTCCAATTTCTCAGTAAATACTCACAAATCTGAGATCCTTAACATATCTGTATCGTAAATGGAATTTTACCTTTTGCATCACAAATGTCTATTCCAAAAGGAAGCCCTAAAGTATTTAGGTATCTTTCTCTCTACTAACCCCCAAAAAACTCTTTGATAAAAATTATGATGGGAGCAATTAAATACTCTTAGAGCATTGGGGAATCATTGCTTTCTCCTAGTGGCGAGGATTTGAATCCCAAAAGTCCCAGGAGTAATGACTTGTGGACTCTTCACCTTCGGAAAATATGTGTACATTCGTAGAACATAGGTGGGTGCAATGCTTTATTTTTTTTTATTTACAACAGAATAAGTCTTCTTAGAATATGTTCCATGTGGTATTGTTTTTGTATATGTGCCTTCCCGTACAGACCCTAACTAAGCACAAATTACCTGGTACATTTTATTAGCTGAATTTTGCAGAGTGATGGCTTCCCGGTGCCACCTGTTTCCATGAGTACCAGTGACTGTCCAAAGCAGCTTCTCCTCCTCACTTTCAGGCTTCATAAGGAGGTTTAGGGTACCTGCATTGCATGTTACACATAAATCTTGGATTACATGTGAATGTATAACACATAGGATAATTTTATGTTACATCACATACATAGGATAATTTTATGTTACATCACATACATGTCACTCAGAACACAGGTAGGAGCACATAACATAAAATAGATAAATGTTTTAAACACAAATGGCATCAGATCCATTTTGGATGTCTATTCAGAATACACAGAACTTTTAGACAAATGCTCGTTCATGCTCAGTGATAAAGTGCCATGTAACTGCTGCGAAATGCGTAGGAGAAAAACGTCTGCTGATTTACCTTCTATCATATTAATGAAAAGATGTATGAAATGGGAAAAGGAGTATACATCTGTCAGAAATAACCATAAGAAGAATCCTGGTGCTATCTTGTTCTTATGGGTTATATATATATATATATTTATATATATATATATACACATACATATATATCAGTGTTCAACAACAATGAAAAGTTGCTAAAGTATTTTCAATGTTTAGCAACTTTTCTGACCCCCCCTTTCTTCTTCCCTACCACTACTCTATGTCAATAAATGGTATTGCTGTCACCTCCATGCATATACCTGAGTCTGGCCCCCTTATACGGTAATAAAGTGAAAGGCACTGCTGCCCTTGCCCAGAGGATTGTGGGTATGTAACAAGTCGAGCTCTCATTCCCCGATCCATGCGGGAATCTCCAGATACATAAAGGAATTTACCTGAGAGAGAAAACAAAAACACATTACTGGCATCCAGTCCAAATATGGTAAATATCAATATATGCAGAGGCATATATACATTTCATGCTAACTAAAACTAAATTCTATAAAATGTTATTATTTACATGAGAAACTAAGGCCTACATTACGAGTGGAGCACAAAATTGCTCAATATTTGCGATCCACTCAGTAATACCAGTGCACGAAAATGTACGCTGGGATTACAAGTAAAGAGCAATGCGAACACAACCTTGCGTTCACATTGCAAGGAAGCTTTGCGACCACAAGAGGCTGCAATGGCAGCCTCATTCTGATGCTGTCATACACGGCACAGAACCTAGCACAGCTAAGGCGGTAAGTCGCAGCACATTTAAAATATATATGTACTGTATATGAATATATACATATATATGTATGTGTTTATATATGTATATACACATATTACCACATACATATATATGTAGGGGGTAGAATTAGCTCAGAAATCCCCCCTCCTGCAGAATGACAACACAGTCGTAAACAGAAGTAAAGATAAAGGGGTTAATGTTGACCTCTGTGTTCCATTAAATTTCTTAATACCACTGATAAGAAGAAGATGTTTTTAATTATAGCAATCACTCTGGACTCACCATTGCCAGTCGTGTGATCAGAAATCGTACCCAGTTCCCAGTCAATCTCCTCCGTCTGATCCTGGTACCAGCCACAGAAACTTGTATCAAAGTTACAAGTCACAGGGGCTAGAAACACAAACAACACAATGCAGTTGTATGCAAAAGATAATATAGTATCCAGACACTTGGTCTGCAATAATGACTATAAAGTCTAGGAGAGTCAATGACAACTGATTCAGAGATTGTAATTCAGTAACATGCAGACTAGATGTGCAGCATTTTATATTTCCACATTATAGATTTCCATTATGTTTAACTTTGAGGTTACAACCCATTAATGGCTGTATATATAACTGAAGCAAACAATATATGGGTTCAACATTTTATAAAACCAAATGTAGCTTAAAAGTGTATTTCTGTAAGTTTGCACAGTTTAAATAAAGTTGAATTGCACAATATGATATTAAACTACCTTTTATAGTGCCAGAATGCTTATGCATAGTATGATAGAAAGATGAGTCCACAATCTGACAGTGTAATTTAAAGGCTGTGATACTAAGCACAAAGCTGGAAGTGCTGATATATTCTGTATATTTCATAGGTAAATTCAATCATTTGACTTTCAAAAACAAAAAACAAACAAACAATGGAACAAGATATTAAAAACTATTAACATAATAATAAGATTTCTGTGACACGATCGAATATGTAAATTAGCTAGCACACTAAGAGATATATTTTTAGATGGCAGAGCTTCACTGTATTACACCTCTGTTACATGTTAAATTAAAAGATTAAGGTTCTTGCAGCTATGGACAAAGTCTGAGTGGCCAGGGGAGGAGCCTATGTAATTTGGGGGCGGAGTCAATCATTCTGGGTACAGGCAGTAATTGATGGTCCATGTAAGTTTTAGTGAAAGAGGCCAGAAAATAAATAAAGAAAATGAGAAACTAAGCTCCATGCAGTAAACTGAGGGATAATTGTGAGCTCCAGTGCAGATGTCATATTTAATGTTAGGGTCACAAATCTCAGGTCTGCAGAATGCTTTATATAAGTTTAACATGGCATCACTCTAGACAAATAATAATAACCAATAAACATTTTAAAACTAATGAATTAAAGGGACATAATACTCATATGCTAAATCACTTGAAAGGAATGCAGCATAACTATTAAAAGCTGACAGGAAAATATCACCTGAACATCTCTACGTAAGAAAGAAAGATATTTTACCTCACAACTTCCTCAGCTCACCAGAATAAGTGCTGCTTAAAAAGTTATACTTCAGCTGCTGTCCAGCTGCAGGTAAAAAAAAAAAACTAAGAAATGACCAGCAGCAAATCGGCATCAACAGTGCTAAGGTCATGAACTTTTTTACTGTAATCTCATGAGATTTCATAGTAAACTTGCTTAAACTGAATAGAGAAATAACATGAGTGTGCATGAGGCTCGCTCCCTTGCCTGTCCCGGGACAGGCAGACTGATTTGCTGCTTTTACAATGGGGTGTAAAAGGACATTTTGAGGTAAAATATCTTTCATTTTTACATAGAGATGTTCAGGTAATATTTTCTAGTCAGCTTTTTACAGCTGTGCTGCACCACTTTCAAGTGTTTAAACATTTGGGTATCATGGCCCTTTAAGGATTAAGACAGTTGTCACAGAAACGTTAAAGTACCATTAAATACAGTACAATTGCATGATCAACTAAAATATAATAAAAAGACAATGCAATAGCACTTAGTCTTATTTTCAAATGAGATTTGTTTCTGAAACGTTTCCAACTTAGTTCAGTTGTCCTTCCCCCTGTATCATGTGACAGCCATCAGCCAATCACAACATGCATATACGTATGTTCTGTGAATTCATGCACATGCTCAGTAGGAGCTGGTGTCTCAAAAACTGTCACTATAAAAAGACTGTGCTTATTTAGATAATGGAAGTGAATTGGAAAGTTGTTTACAATTGCGCGCTCTATCTAAATAATGAAAGTTTAATTTTGACTTTAGAGTTCTTTTAAGCAGGCTTGAAGGGTGAAATGCGTCATGCTTCACGCATCAGCTTTAATGTGGCTATATAAAGTATTGCTTACATTTAAATGTGATTCATTTCATATATACGGCCCAATGATCAAAAACTCGCCAGCATAAAGAGAAATCTCGCAAAATTGTAGTTTTTTTTTTTTTCGAGCAATCTATTGTAATGTTTGTGTCTCTCAAGCTAAAATTTGCCTTTCTTAAATTCTTTGAGGAACCTCACAGTACTAACAAGACTTCTTAGATAATCCCGCCAGAGCTTTATATCATACTGAATGTATCTCAGTTACCATATTCAAAATCCCTTTATAACAGTTATTAAAGGGACATGAAACCCCAAAATTATCTTTCCTGATTCAGATAGAGCATACAGTTTTAAACAACTTTCCAATTTATTTGTATTATCTCATTCTTTTTTATCCTTTGTTGAAAAGCATATATAGATTGGTTCAGTAGTTTGGATCTAGCTGCAGATTGGTGGCTGAACTTGTATGCCTATTTTCATTGGCTTATAAATGTGTTCAGCTAGCTCCCGGGAGTGCATTGCTGCTTCTTCAATAAAAGATACCAAGAGAATGAAGCAACATTGATAACAGAAGTAAATTAGAAAGTTCTTTAAAAATGTATAATCTGTATAAACAGATCTGCAAAACGGAACAAATGGAGAGCAACAGAGTGCACAGACGATCTAAGTATAGGAGTAAAATGTAACAATTTATAAAACAAATAAAAGATGTACACTCACAAAGATGACCTCAAACAAGTGAGGTATGTGTCAGCAAGTATTAAAAGATGGACCCAAGAGCCGTGGGTCTACAACACCCCTCCGCATCACCAAGCATCCACACCGTAGTTGGTGTTGGGTTTAACAATGAGCTGTGTTTTATAAGAGTCCCAAGCACATTCGGCACGTCAGACACAGTTTAATCGTCCCCGCAGGATAAAAAGACCAATGTCCTTAAAAACGTGTATCTCAAGTAGCGGTTGCTCTGTGAAAGCCGGCTTCAGTTCAGCTGCTACAGTAAGCACACTCATGCCCACCGTGACGTATTATAGGCATGGTCTAACGCATTTCGCAGGGCTCCTCCCTGCTTCGTCAGAGGCTATCTGAATCATGAAAGAAAAAATTTGGGTTTCATGTCTCTAGTCCTTTGTGTCATGTACTGTTCCTTTAAGGTTTCTTAATTACTTGTGGATTCAGCTGCCTTTAAAAGGAGGCAGGGTTTCCTTTCCAAATTGCTTGGAAATTTGTTTGTGAGCGAAATAAATATTGGTTACTGCGCTGGAAAACACTATTAAGTCTATGAAAAAAGGAGGACTCCCTGGCCTCTAAGATAATTATGTGACGGGGTATAAGGATTATTTAGCCGAAGCTAGATAACCTTAAATCATAAGCGCTAACAAAAGCTTAAAATAGTGATATAAGATAGCCTTTCAATATACACAAGCCAATATTGGCCAACTAAAGTGATCCAAGCTTGAATATGTGATTTATATGAATTTAATAAAATAAGTAAATGAATATACACAGATTTATGACATAAAATAAATGAGTTGATCAGGCGTAATAAAAAGTGTAGTATACAATCGACTAGAGTAACTACAATTTACAAATGGTTAAAATAAAGGCTACAATAGCTGCATTAAAAAATAAAAAAATGAGAAAGATTTAACAACATATGCAACATACGTAACAATCGTTACGAGTAGGGATGGGCGAATGTGCAAATTTTCGAATTTCGAATGTAGAACGAATGTTATTACCGAAATTCGAATTCTAAATTCGAATGTCGATAAGAACGAATATTCTTAAAAATTCGAAAATCGAATGTTATTTACAGTTTTCGAATGTCACTTTCGAATTCGAATGTTTATAATTATATTGAATGTCTACATTCGAAATTCGAATTTTTTGAATTCGAATATAAATTCGAATTTTTCGAATTCGAATATAAATTCGAATTTTTCGAATTCGAATATAAATTCGAATTTTTCGAATTCGAATATTGCATAATTCGAATATTACATTTAAAAGCATTAGAAATACTATTACAATCTAAATTCGAATTTTTCAAATTCGAATACACGTATTGCATAATTCGAATATTACATTTAAAGAAAAAGCATTAGAAATACTATTACAATCTAAATTCGAATTTTTCGAATTCGAATATTGCATAATTCGAATATTACATTTAAAGAAAAAGCATTAGAAATACTATTACAATCTAAATTCGAATTTTTCGAATTCGAATACACGTATTGCATAATTCGAATATTACATTTAAAGAAAAAGCATTAGAAATACTATTACAATCTAAATTCGAATTTTTCGAATTCGAATATTGCATAATTCGAATATTACATTTAAAGAAAAAGCATTAGAAATACTATTACAATCTAAATTCGAATTTTTCGAATTCAAATACACGTATTGCATAATTCGAATATTACATTTAAAGAAAAAGCATTAGACATACTATTACAATCTAAATTCGAATTTTTCGAATTCGAATATTGCATAATTCGAATATTACATTTAAAGAAAAAGCATTAGAAATACTATTACAATCTAAATTCGAATTTTTCAAATTCGAATATTTTCGAATGTAATCGTAAAATTCGAAACCGAATATTCGAAAATCGAATGTTAGAATGTTATGTAAACATTCGAAATTCGATTCGAACGAACGAATGTGTTAAAATTCGTGCCGTTTTTCGAATGTTGCGAAACATTCGCCCATCCCTAGTTACGAGGCAATAAAACACATATATGGAAATGAGGGTTTCCAAGCGGATTCCGGATAGAGATGAGTCGATAGTATTGATCGAAGAACTCTAAGATCAGACATCAAATGAAGAAGCTCCAGCGACTATCGACTCATCTCTATCCGGAATCCGCTTGGAAACCCTCATTTCCATATATGTTTTTTATTGATTTGTAACGATTGTTACGTATGTTGCATGTGTTGTTAAATCTTTCTCATTTTTTTATTTTTTAATGCAGCTATTGTAGCCTATATTTTAACCATTTGTAAATTGCTTGTTGTAGCTACTCTAGTCTATTGCACCTAATGTATAATCCTGGCCTTTGCTTGAAGCCATTTAAAACTACCTATTTGATTATTAATCTACTTTAGTTGCTCACTTTTTTACTTTTATTTTGTGGAAGTTTCCTTCTTTGCATTTCCAGCATCTACTTCTTCAGCTGGATTACACTGACAGTTGTTTAAGTTTGCTTCTGAGAGAAGTGTACTGCAGCTGACATCACAGCCTCTTTCCTGAGCATGAGCAGTTCTGTCTGAGAGATCTCTTCGTTCCAGTTTGTTTACACAGACCACGCTGTGCTGCAAACCTACCTCTGTTACCGTTTTCAGATCCATTAGATTCAGACCTCTCTGAACAAACCGGATTACCTTCCAAGCACAGATTGCAATCTAACCAAGTAAGCGCCAACACACTGTGTCACCTGTAACTTGTTTCTTTGGGAAATGTAATATGTATCTAGTGGATGTTCAAATTCTTTCCTGTTCCTTTTGAAATATATTTACCTAAGTGAACTGCAGTAACGAAATTCTCCTGAACTTACTCTTACTAACTTTATACTTTCCGGATGTATTTGAGAGAAACTTTCATCTTAAAGGGACACTGTAAGTAAATATTTTCTATGCCTGTTACTAACTAACTACCCCAAATACGCTTTTTATCAATAGCATTTCATTAACATATCTCTACCGTATATCAGAAATCTTGTCTGCAAATTTAATTGTTTTCCAAACCCACTCCTTGAGTATCCTTTGCTCTGTACCAATCAATTTACAATACCTAGGTTTCAAAATGGCGCTTTAAACACAAAGTTATTGGTTTAAGTATTTTGAACATGCAGTGCTGAAAATAGTGGGCAGGATAACGTGACATCATCGGCGAATAAAAATATAACTTTTAGAACGTTATGAAACTTGGTTTTGGAGAAAATATACGTCAGTAGGTTTTAATTAATGTTTATTAACTTTAATATGTTAGTTGTTTAGCTTAAAAATTATAACAGAAAGTAATCCTTTAAGTATCCTGTTAACCGGTTTTAGTTCTCAGAGCTTATGTTTATCTATACATATCAGTAGAAACTTTAACCTAGGGAAATAAGAGACTCTTTAGGCTGGTTGACTGTATATAGAATTGCAACCTGTAGTAAGCAACAATTAAAAAAGATGCTACAAATTGTCAGAAATATATTAAAATTTGCTGCTAACCTTTCTACAAATAGATCCATACCGCAGTATCCTGACACTTTTATACCCTAATGCTGCTGAATTGACATTTGTTATAGCGGGACCAATGCTGCTTTGAATATAGTATTTAGCAGCAATATAATAAAGTATTTACTCACTTTTGATGATGATATAAGGTAGAACTTATAGTGAACCACTAGACCACAACGTGCATCGTTAGTAACGAGATGGACTGAACTAAATATTAGATGTAATGATCACAAACCTTGGTCAACAGAAGGTTTCTTAGTCTCACATCCTACAAACTGTATGTCGTCCACTGCAACTGCCCATTTCCTTTCAGGCAACAGATCTACGGATCCATGCAAGACCACCTAAAAACAAAGAGCACAGGTAACATGACTAACGAAATAGACACATGTCTGTGATATGCATACAGCAGCACTAACATTACACTTAAAGGGACAGTCTACGCTAAAATTGTTATTGTTTAAAAAGATAGATAACGCCTTTACTACCGATTCCCCAGCTTTGCACAAACAATAATTGTTATATTAATATACTTTATAACATTTAAACCTCTTAATTTCTGCCTGTTTCTAAGCCACTACAGACAGCGTCTTATCACATGCTTTTTTATTAGCTTTTCACAACAGGAGACTGCTAGTTCATGTGAGCCATATAGATACCATTGTGTTCATGTCTAAAGAGTTATTTAACACAGTACTAAATGCAAGTCAATAGATAATAAATAAAAAGTCATGTGATCAGGGGCTGACAGAAGATGCTTAGATACAAGGTAATCTCAGAGGTAAAAATTATATTAGCCCCTTGGCAAACGAGGACATGTCAGGCACGTCCTACGTTGGGTGTGAGTTAATGACCAAGGACACGTCCTCTGGGGTTGCAAGCACTGGAAGCGATTGTGATGCTGAAGTTTCAGGGAATTGCAGCAATGTCTTGATGTTGAGGCATCGTGCAATACCCTTTTTTAGGCACTCTGTGGCCCCCTCTGCATCGGCCAGCGATGGTGCCGATCGTTGGTGGGAGGGATCCGAGGGAGGTGGGTGGGCGGCCCATCGCTGGGGGAGGCAGGAGGAGGGCGGGACGGGATGTGAGGAGGGCGGGAGGGTGTGTGAGAGGGGCGGAAGGGGTCGTGCAGGGGTGGGTGGGGGCCGCTACGCTACAGAAAGTCTGCACTTTAGTGCAACATGAAGGAGGGAGAGGGGGGTATTTTACATTTAGTTCCTTGGGAAATGACCTGGGAGGGGGTAGGGAAATGAGGGGGGCAGCTACACTACAGAAAAAAAAAAATATGGCAAAATGGGTACTGGCAGACAGTTTCCAGTACCTAACAGAGCGGATAATAGGTAGAGGGGGAAGGGTTAGAGAGCTGTTTGGGGGGGGGGGGGGGTCAGGGAGGTTGGGAAGTAAGGAGGGATAGTACCCCTCAGAAAATATATAAATATATATAATTATTTTTTTTAAACTTTTATTTTTATATACTGGCAGACGTTCTGCCAGTACTTAAGATGAGGGTGACTTTTAGGGGGAGGGAAGAGTGCTGTTTGAGGGGGGTCAGGGAGGGATCAGGGGGTGGGATGTGTCAGGTGGGAGGCTGATCTCTACACTAAAGCTAAAATTAACCCTACAAGATACCTAATTAACCCCTTCACTGCTGGGCATAATACAAATGTGGTGCGCAGCGGCATTTAGCGGCCTTCTAATTACCAAGAAGCAATGCCAAAGCCATATATGTCTGCTATTTCTGAACAAAGGGGATCCCAGAGAAGCATTTACAACCATTTGTGCCATAATTGCACAAGCTGTTTGCAAATAATTTCAGTGAGAAAAATTAACCTAGATCAATACTTTGGGCTATCTACTAAAAAAATATATATACATGTGAAGGGTTATTCAGGGATTCCTGACAGATATCAGTGTTACAATGTAACTTTCGCTAATTTTGGAAAAAAAAAATGGTTTGGAAATAGCAAAGTGCTACTTGTACTTATTGCCCTATAACTTGCAAAAAAAGCAAAGAACATGTAACATTGGGTATTTCTAAACTCAGGACAGAATTAAGAAACTATTTAGCATGGGTGTTTTTTGTAGGTTGTAGATGTGTAACAGATTTTGGGGTCAAAGTTAGAAAAAGTGTTTTTTTCCCCATTTTTTCATCATATTTAATATTTATTTTTATAGTAAATTATATGATATAATTAAAATAATGGTATATTTAGAAAGTCCATTTAATGGTGAGATAATAATATAATATGTGTGGGTACAGTAAATGAATAAGAGGAAAATTACAGCTAAACACAAACACAGCAGAAATGTAAAAATAGCCCTGGTCCTTAACGGTAAGAAAATTAAAAAGTGCCGTGGTCACTAAGGGGTTAATATAACAGTGTTGGTTATGCAAAACTGGGGAATGGTTAATAAAGGGATTATCTATCTTTTAAACCAATAAACATTCTATTGTAGACTGTCTCTTTAATGGGACAGTAAACACCTTTTATATAGACTTTTTTTTTTGTAAATAGGGAAACAATTTAGCAAAATAACTAAAAGAAAAACACTGCAGCCTTATCAAGACTAACCCTGCTACATATCTCTCCATAATTGGGTTTAATAGATAAGAATTGCAAAATGATGCTGTTTTACTTAAAATAAAATGTTCTACCAAGTGTAGAATAAAAGCTATTTCTTTGCACACTTTGGGTTAGCGCTTGAGTGAAAGCCAGAACAGAGTTTTGTGGCACACCCAATAGAAGTATATGAGGTGAAGGATTTAGAGAAAATCTCCAGATGTTAGCTCACCTGAGACTTTCGCTCAAGCTCTACCTTTATACTTTCAACTTGTAATATGAGCCCAAGAATAAGAGCACTATCGATTTAACTTGAGCTGTGTTATCGCTCAACAGCGCTAACGTTTTATGCTCCACTTGTAATCTATGCCTTTATGGGCAATTCATTTTATACTTGAAATAGAACAAAATAAAGAATTGAGTAGATATGAGCATGGCGAAAAAATTCGGTTCGGATCGATTCAGAATTTTTCGATGTTCGGTTCGGATCGATTCGAATTTGGAAAATTTTGAATCGATTTGTTTCTGATTCGTTTCGATTCAAAGAATTTCGGCTGGAATCGGTTCGATTTGGTTTGGTTCGATTCGGAAATTCGGAATTTCGGTAAGTGTTAGGTGGGATTAGACTAGTATTATGTACTGTATATTAGGTGTAACCCATAGCATAGTGATATAACTTAATATACTGTACAATACTAGTGTAATCCATGGCCATCCGAATTTACCGAATAAATCCGAACTAATTCGGATTTATGCGGTAAATTCTGCAGTATTTTAATTCAGAAATTTGGTTAGATCCGAATCGCAGAATTTGCGGAATTTTCCGAATCGAACCGAACAGAATTGCACATATCTAGAATTGAGTGTCCAACCAGGGTGCAGTACCTTTTAACTCCCTTGTGTAATACATCTGAGGTTAGCTGTGCACATCTCTATCACAATAAGGTTTTTATGATGGCCTGACGTTTTGGATGACGTCTCCTCTGTGAAGGTTACAACAGGACTAAAAGAGGCCGCCCCCTGGGTTAGTATTACCAAGAAGCACGAGATATGATAGGTGTGTGCCCAGTTGAATGCATTTCTCTTCTGTTGTTGTCTGTACCTGGAATGGTCTTGGCCTCTCACCAACAGGGATTGTGACAAACTTCCAGGATGCGCTGTGCTCGCCTTGGCTACGCCAGACGTGGGTGTGTGTCCCCAGCTCTGGATCCACTATACGTACAGAGAGGAAACCTGCAATAACAGCAACGCAAAGAACATATGAATCAAACCCAGAAAGTTTCCGCTATGTAAGTGACATTCATCATAAGCAGCACTAACGTTCCGACTGCGCTTTAAACATTTAGAAGCTAAAGTGCGATCTTAAAAGGACAAGAAACCCAAAAAAATTCTTTAATGATTTAGGTAGAACCTACATTTTCAAACAACTTTCTAATTTACTTCTAGTATCTAATTTGTTTTATTCTCTTGGTATCATTTGTTGAAGGAGCAGCAATGCACTACTGGTTTCTAAATGAACACATGGGTGAGCCAATGAGAATCAGTTTATATATGCAGCCACCAATCAGCAGCTAGAACCTATTTTTTTGCTGCTCCTGAGCGTAACTAGATAAACCTTTCAGCAAAGGATAACAAGAGAAGGAAGCAAATTAAATAATAGAAGTAAATTGGAATGTTGTTTAAAATGGTATGCTCTGTCTGAATCATCAAAGAAAAAGTTTGTGTTTCATGTCCCTTTAACTTCAACATCACTATGTGCAATATTATGTATTTAAACTGCAAAGATCTAAAGTTTAATTATAGGCTCAATAACACTACTCACAGTGACAAAAAGAAGATTTTATTATTTCAGGTGATTTGAAGTTTGGTAAATAACGCAGTAATGCAGCAGGTAATGCCAGTAGGATACAAATTAAGATTGGTTCTACAGATTAAGTTCATGGAAACAGAAAATGTAACACTTATACAACTTTATGGATAACTAGTTAGGCTTCAACTTGTGTAATGTGTACATTTCTGAAGACCGTATTTTAAGAAGGATACAAATAGAATAAAAACTCTTCAATGGAGGGCTACTAAACTGGTAAATAGTCTAAAAAATAAATCTTTCAAGACTTTATTGCCTTAAAGGGCCAGTAAACCTAGCAAATAATGTTATATAATTCTGCAAATAGTGCAGAATTCTATAACATTAGCTTAGCTCCAGATTTCAAAAGTGAAGGGTTAAATAGATATCACGCAAATAAAACAGAACGCCGCTCCTGGCTCTACTGATCGGGTCTGTTTTCTTCTCCTAAGCGCATTTGGGCACGCTGTCTAATCACAGCCGGCCCGATCGCGCTATTTAACTAAATGTAGCTAGCTCCCGCTACAAGACCAGAGCAGGCGCGAGTTTAATAGCTTGATCGGGCACGCTGTGACTAGACAGCGTGCCCATGATGCGCTTTGGAGAAGAAAACAGACCCGGTCAGTAGAGCCAGGAGCGGCGTTCTGTTTTCTTTGCGTGATATCTATTTAACCCTTCACTTTAGAAATCTGGAGCTAAGCTAATGTTATAGAATTCTGCACTGTGTGCAGAATTATATAACATTATTTGCTAGGTTTACTGGCCCTTTAATATAGCTTATAGGAGTGAGGGAGGAGAAATTATATCATAGTAACCAATATGAAAATTAAAGGGTTTAATAAATCTGAGGCTGAAAACATTTATCAAAATGAAAAGCAACACCAGAACAAATAGTCAAGATTTTTACAGAAAGAGTAATTGATTCATAGAATAGACTAGTTACAATAGAGGTACTAAGGATAAATACAGTAGGGCAATTCAAGAATGACTGGGTCATGCAAAAACAGCGAAGTTTCATTGGGTGATGCCCTTAGTCATGCAACAATTAAAGTACCGGTCAACTGCATCTATGCATTTTATTGTGTTTGCATATGTATGTGGTTATTTGTTAGTTGTTAATAAATATCAGTATTCCCAGTTAAATTCCTTATTTTATTGCCCCCCCCCCCCCCCAATCCTTAACTGGCTGCCCCCAGAGCTTAACAGGTTCTCTCTTTAAATTGACAAAAAGCCCTTTTTTGTGCAAATAATTTAAAAAGCCATTATTTAGCTATAACTATAGTGTAATTAACAATATAAATCAAAAAAGGTCCCTTTAATAATTTGAATTCATTCTTTTGAAAAATTGTAATGTTCCTTGTAAAAATTATCCCAATAAAAGCAATATTTGCGCTCCACTTTGTAATACCAGTACACGCTAAAGTTGTCAGCACTGCGAACGTGACCTCGCATTGCGATCACAAGAGCGTGCTTCCAAAGGCTCCTGATCGCATCAGTGACAGCATCAGAACTTCAGCGCAGCTAAGGGATTAAGAAGCGCAGCAATAGCATATGTATATGCATATGTATTTACGGGAAACACGCAGTTCCCATATATGGCAATGTAAAGGCACTTTTTTTTTTTTTATAACACCCCACTCCTGCAAACTTTAGCCCCAAAATACTGCCTAGTGCAATTATTTTATTAAAAAATAAAGATGCTGCTATCTTTATTTTTAATAAAATACACTACACAGTATTTTGGGGCAGATTTATAAAATGAACCAGAGATCTTGTAATGGCTGATTAATTATCGCGTGCCCGCGAACTATCAAATTTGTTCGTTTGTGGGTGTGAGATCATTTAGCGCTCCACTTGTAATCTAGTCCAAAATCTAATAAACTAAGTACATCCTATTTATTTATTATTTTTGTTTGTTCATTTATCTAAAGTGATTTGATTTGGTACAGGATCAGCACATTGATTCTACAAGGTATACAGTAATTTGCAATGCTATAATACGTAAAGAGATTCACTGTTAACATTGTGTGTGTGCAGGTGAGGGAGTAATATGCGAGATGTATGCGCAGAGAGGCAGGGCAGTAATATGCATATGGTAGCGTGTGTGCATAGCAGATAGTCGCGCTATTGGTAGCCATGTAATTGGCTGAACTGGGCTCTTCAGAAAAAAACAGGGGAGGCAAACTGAGGCGGTTTATAAATGTAAATTTGGGGGTTTCTATTGCAGATGATACAGCAGTTATGTTTACACTACACAAGCTATTTTTATGTTTTCTGTCCCTTTAAAACATAGGAAATTCAGTCAGACTTGGTGGGACTTTTGGTTTGTATCTGCCTTCAAAATCTATATTTCTATATTTAAAAAAAACATTCTAAACAGATAAGTCTGATTTCCAAAAATGAAGGTCAATAAAAGATAGAATTAAACAAACATGGAAGTAATTTTTTTGTATCGAAAACATAATCCAAAATGTATGATTACCTGATAAATAAATTTCTTATTGGATTGTGAGAGTACACAAGATCATCGAATGTGGGTGGGATATTAATTCCTTGTCCCCCAGAAAGAGGCAAACCAACCATACATTCTAGAGCAGAGCTTCTTAAAATGACAAACCCTTTCAGATGGACATATGATTTTTTTTTTTTTTTTATGTTCCCTCTAATTTTTTTTAAACAGTCTGTACAAAAAAAATGACAATCGCAATATTTGGCCAAGTGACTAAATAAGCTATTTACACACCTCACATTAAGCAGAATACAGAAGAAAGTTACTTACTCACACAACACTCACTCATAAATACACACCCACACTTATACACACATGCATACACACACTTATGCTACTTTCAAACACATCCACACATACACACTCACTCACAACACACACAAACATTCATACATACACATACACGCATACAAACATACACTCACATACACAAACATTCATACATACACGTAAACTCATACATACACACACTCACATACACATGCACTCACATACACACACACAAACATTCATACATACACGTACACTCATACATACACACACACTCACACATATGCATACACTCACATACACACACACATATATATAGTCCAGGGTGTGTGCACTCTCACAAACCGCCCACAACTGCCAGGGTGCTATAAAATAGTGATAAGGTGTTGAAATAAGCACTCGCTGGACTTCAGTCAACTGTGACAGCAAAAGTCTTCTTTAATGTGACGTTTCGGGACACATACCGTCCCTTCCTCTGACAAACAACTAGTGTAAACAGCAAACTTTTAAAGGTCTTTGTGACACTCCCCTTTGTTCACAGCCAATCTCAGCTGCCAGTGTGCAAACAGCTTAGTGACCTCATCAATAAACCTATTTGCAATGTAGATACGTGTTGATTGTATTATTGTATAAAACAAATAAAAGTGAAAATATCATGTGTTATGTGATGTAACTAAGTTGATTAGCAGTGGTCCACTTTGAAAATTTTTTTATATCATAATTCAATATGAAATCGCAACTTCCTTGTAAACATGCCCTTTCTTGGCAACCAATAGGGACCTCATATTCCTAACACTCCCCAATCATCCTCTAATCAAATGTTTGATCATGAACTCCAGATCCAAGAGGGGGACCTGTCCACGTACAAAACTCCCCCATCACAGCCACACAAATCCGCCTCTCCATCAAGGATAACGTCCGCCAAATATCACCACCTCCATATTGTCCCCAGAATATACAGCCACAAAAATAGCAGCAATTGTATCCATCACGGCCAGTATGCACATCATGATGGCACAAAAGGGGAACCTCCTATACAAAATAAGCCACAGTGTAAAGACCTCCCGTGTCGCAAAGGCCAATCGAATCATCTAATGGTGGGGGGTGTTAGCCACTGTTTGGGAGTCGTATCTTAGCAAACACACACACTATACAAAAGAAAACAGTGAACTGCCAATTGCATACTGTGTGAAAGAATATCATAACATTACATTAAGAATAAACATCATAAATCAAACATTTCAAAAATTTGGCCAAAAGTTATATCTGGACTATTGATCCTTAGCCGCATCATTTGTGACTCGTCAATTCTCATAGCCCAGACACCTGGCATGAAATATAAATCAAACCTAACTATTAATCACCTTTAACTTGTGCTAATAAAAATCCCCGTGCCAAAATATATATTTAAAGCTATGGCTGTGTCAATTGAGCAGCCCTCACAGTACACTATTTAATCCATGTATATACATATTGAATCTCGCTAACCGAAGGGCTCCATAACCCAGTGAACCACTAGTGATCAACCATGTTTGAAACATCTATACATGTCTGTGTATGTGAAAAACTCTCACTAACTATACAATTAAAAACAAAAACAAACATATACCAAACTGGCCAATTGTAATCAGCCTCATAGACTATACTACATGTTAAGGTATAAATATAAATCTGAATATGGTCTCGTGTTTTCATTTAGTGTACTACTATTAGTGATGGTAATACCAGGACCTCTTCCAGTTCAGGGGACGCCCCCTCAACTCCAATCCTACTGATGGAACATAGACTCTCACATAATCGAAAGACCTAAGGGTCATTCCAGTTGTCATGGCCACCCATGTCACAACTATTAATGGTCGCAGACTCTCATATATTATAATGTCCACATCTTGGCTCATTCTAGGTAGCATTGCCACCCAGAATGTACATTAAGTCCCCTTGGGCTGAGCGTGCCCAGCTCATAGATCCATCTTGTCTCCTTCTGTAGAAGGATCTTCGCTCTGTCTCCTCCTCTTCTCAATTTAGGGACATGGTCTATGAGACGGAATCTTAAGTCTTTCACTGTATGACCAGCCTCAAGGAAGTGCCGAGCCACTGGTAGATCAGATTTCCCTTTTTGGATGGCCGAACAGATGATCGACCAGTGAATAAAGGCCTGTCGTTTGTTCCAGCCAGAAGGATAAATGATTTTAATTCATTTATCGATGTCCAGAGATATAGAAGAAATTAAAGATTAAAGGAATATTTACGTAATTATTCAGATTACCATGACCAATTCAGAATCAGGAAACAATTCGACCCTAACTCTAACAATCCAACTATCAATACTGTCACTAATTTCTTGACTCAACAAATACGACAAAAACCTTCCACAAGATTTTGTGATAACCTCACAAGGGAAGAATGTACAGCGTTAAAATCGTTACAAGAAGATGACTCCATCACCATACGCCCGGCCAATAAGGGAGGAGTGGTAGTCGTGATTGACACCCTCGATTACAAGGCAGAAATAATGAGACAACTTGATGATACTAACACGTACCTACCCTTACCTATAGATCCAACCCACCAACTAAAATGAAAGATTGATATTACATTGGCTGAATGGAAAGCTGTTGGGTACATCTCTGAGCAGGATTTCAAGTTTTTACAACGAGATTTCCCGGTTACACCAATAATGTATACCTTACCCAAGATCCACAAAGATACTTTGAAGCCACCAGGTAGACCAATAGTTTCTGCCAGGGGTTCTTTATTACAGCCCCTGGCACAATTTGATGATTTCTATTTACAACCATGGGTCAAGCAACAGAAGTCATACATTCGAGATTCCTCTGACTTCATTTCACAGATCACACAACTCACAGATATCAGCTCAACAGATATACTCGTCACACTAGACATAGCAAGTTTATATACTCTGATACCACATGAGTCTGGCATAGCAGCGGTGGCTGAAGTTTTGAGAAAGGCGGCATATATTGGCCCATCTGAAGAAGTGCTTATTACATTACTAAGGCTATGTCTTACGGAAAACTATATTCATTTTGATAACAGGTTCTATTTACAAACATTTGGCACGGAGATGGGGTCCAATGTGGCCCCATCTTTAGCCAATTAATACATGGCTGAGTATGAAACGGAGAAAATGGGTATCTACGAGATGAGTAGTATTAAATACTACTGTCGATATATTGATGATCTGTTTTTAATATGGAGCGAAGGAGAAGATAAGCTGAATACCTGGATCAAGCATTTGAATGAAATGCGGAGCACCATCAGATTTAGCCATAAAGCTAGCACTGAGTCAGTTGATTATCTGGATGTAAGGATTTTTAAAGACACGGATAAAGTGGGGTCAACCCTGTTTTGGAAAAACACAGATCGGAATTCTATGCTACATGCTAGGAGTTGACATCAACCGACTCTGATAAAAAAAAATCGGAAGGCACAATATCAGAGGGTCATCCATAACAACACAGATGAATCGAAATGTATAATACAACTAGAAGTGATGACTCAGAGATTGGTAGAGAGGGGTTAAAATAAGAAGAACTTATTGGAGATGCGTGATCTAGCTTTGAGGTCTACATCATTGAGACAAGAAGAAGATACATCCCCCAACAGATGACCTTTGTGACCACATACGCATTGGACAGCCACTTAATAACTAAAGCGATGAAAGAAGAGCGGAAGCTGTTGGAAGCTGATCAGTCATTACCTTTTAAAGGATGGCAAGCCCCCTGGATTAGATATAGGAGGGGCAGGAGTTTAAGAGATGCACTAATGAAAACCAACATTGATTCGACGAAAACACAAGGTCTATGGCTAAATAAAAAGAAGGGCTGCTATAGATGCATCAGCTGTGTCACTTGCAGTGGGATGATTACCGGCACACATTTTCTACACCCAGACCGCAAAAGAAAATACGAGATCAAGTATTTTTTTACGTGTACCACTGTTAGGTGTTGTTTTCAGGAGGGGGGTGTCAGTTCAGAACTGGGCATCGGGCACACTGTACCAGCTGGAAATTAGTACTTATCTGTTCAGGATATCCAGGAGAATAGATTTCAGACCACGCAGCTATGATTCCAAAAACTATTCTGTTTATTGCAAGTTGTCAGACACTTTTATAGCCAAGAGTTACAGCATATAGGTTTAACAAGTGACGTATTCATAATTACATCATCTTACATAGTATTTCTATAAGAACAAAGAAACTCATTTAAAATATAATTGGAAGAAAAGGAGTGTTAGGGAGTCATTTCTACAGAAATACCAAACTTCAGATAACAGTAACTGGGCCTCCTAGCCCAGCACAAATCACAGCCGTTTGACATCTTGTAGAGATAACAATGCATCCAAGCACATCGTCAGGGTCATTCTCAGGGCTATTCTATCTATGCAAGTCTCCCTAACATCAGCATATTTCTCACTACATAATAAACCACTGTAATAAAAGATTCATTAGACAAGATGGATGCCTAAGACAAAATGGCGGCGAAGAACAAGATGGCGCTAGTCATGCTAACAATTCCTAACAACCACACGGTATGTGGTCTATCTCCTTAACTGCCCCTGTGTGAGGTTCTACACAGGGAAAACAGTTGATGACGCAAGAACTAGAATGGCAAATCACCGGACGAGCACCCAGTCGGCTATCCAAAAAGGGAAATCTGATCTACCGGTGGCTCGGCACTTCCTTGAGGCTGGTCATACAGTGAAAGACATAAGATTCCGTCTCATAGACCATGTCCCTAAATTGAGAAGAGGAGGAGACAGAGCAAAGATCCTTCTACAGAAGGAGACGAGATGGATCTATGAGCTGGGCACGCTCAGCCCAAGGGGACTTAAAGGGACACCGAACCCAATTTTTTTTTTTGTGATTCAGATAGAGCATGCAATTTTAAGCAACTTTGTAATTTACTCCTACTATCAATTTTTATTTGTTCTCTTGCTATCTTTATTTAAAAAGAAGGCATCTAAGCTTTTTTTTTTGTTTCAGAACTCTGGACAACACTTTTTTATTGGTGGATCAATTTAGCCACCAATCAGCATGAACAACCAAGGTTGTTCACAAAAATGGGCCGGCATCTAAACTTACATTCTTGCATTTCAAATAAAGATACCAAGAGAATGAAGAAAATTTGATAATAGGAGTAAATTAGAAAGTTGCTTAAAATTGCATGCTCTATCTGAATGATGAAAGAAAAAATTTGGGTTCAGTGTCCCTTTAATGTACATTCTGGGTGGCAATGCTACCTAGAATGAGCCAAGATGTGGACATTATAATATATGAGAGTCTGCGACCATTAGTGGTTGTGACATGGGCGGCCATGACAACTGGGATGACCCTTAGGTCTTTCGATTATGTGAGAGTCTATGTTCCATCAGTAGGATTGGAGTTGAGGGGGCGTCCCCTGAACTGTAAGAGGTCCTGGTATTACCATCACTAATAGTAGTACACTAAATGAAAACACGAGACCATATTCAGATTTATATTTATATTTATACCTTAACATGTAGTATAGTCTATGAGGCTGATTACCATTGGCCAGTTTGGTATATGTTTGTTTTTGTTTTTAATTGTATAGTTAGTGAGAGTTTTTCACATACACAGACACGTATAGATGTTTCAAACATGGTTGATCACTAGTAGTCCACTGAGTTATGGAGCCCTTCGGTTAGCGAGATTCAATATGCATATACATGGATTAAATAGTGTACTGTGAGGGCTGCTCAATTGACACAGCCATAGCTTTAAATATATATTTTGGCACGGGGATTTTTATTAGCACAAGTTAAAGGTGATTAATAGTTACGTTTCATTTATATTTCATGCAGGTGTCTGGGCTATGAGAATTGACGAGTCACAAATGATGCGGCTAAGGATCAATAGTCCAGATATAACTTTTGGCCAAATTTTTGAAATGTTTGATTTATGATGTTTATTCTTAATGTAATGTTATGATATTCTTTCACACAGTATGCAATTGGCAGTTCATTGTTTTCTTTTGTATAGTGTGTGCGGTTGCTAAGATACGACTCCCAAACAGTGGCTAACACCCCCCACCATTAGATGATTCGATTGGCCTTTGCGACACGGGAGGTCTTTACACTGTGGCTTATTTTGTATAGGAGGTTCCCCTTTTGTGCCATCATGATGTGCATACTGGCCGTGATGGATACGATTGCTGCTATTTTTGTGGCTGTATACTCTGGGGACAATATGGAGGTGGTGATATTTGGCGGACGTTATCCTTGATGGAGAGGCGGATTTGTGTGGCTGTGATGGTGGAGTTTTGTGCGTGGACAGGTCCCCCTCTTGGATCTGAAGTGGGAATGCTGTGATGACAGGATGTTTTTGTTTTGTTTTTGTTTTGCTTTACACGGGTCCTGTTTGATAAATGCCTATGCTGATTGGTCTATTTATGCCCATAGGGGACGCGGCCTTGATACGTCAGCTTAGTGGCCAGCTGTTAGGGAATACCTCCATAGCGTGAGCAATCGCGGACGGGATCAACATAATATCTACATGCTTGTTATGCATGTTCTGAGGGTGCCGTTATCCCTATACTAATATTGAGTGCCAACTAATAACGCTTCCGAGATGAAGCAGATAGGTTCATGATCAAACATTTGATTGGAGGATGATTGGGGAGTGTTAGGAATATGAGGTCCCTATTGGTTGCCAAGAAAGGGCATGTTTACACGGAAGTTGCGATTTCATATTGAATTATGATATTTTTTTTTTCAAAGTGGACCGCTGCTGATCAACTTAGTTACATCACATACATCACATAACACATGATATTTGTATTTGTTTTATACAATAATACAATGAACACGTATCTACATTGCAAATAGGTTTATTGATTAGGTCACTAAGCTGTTTGCACACAGGCAGCTGAAATTGGCTGTGAACAAAGGGGAGTGTCACAAAGTTTGCTGTTTACACTAATTGTTTGTAAGAGGAAGGGACGGTTTGTGTCCCGAAACGTCACATTAAAGAAGACACTTGCTGTCACAGTTGACTGAAGTCCAGCGAGTGCTTATTTCAACACTATAAATATATATATACATGCAGCCCAAGTGTCCCATGACTTTAATACGAAGACATTTATCTGCATTCATTATCTTTTATGAACCAGGTTATGTGAAGTGTTGAAGACATTAAGCCAAACCACATTTGAAGAACAAGTAAACATCAACAGCACCCTCCTGTTCCTTTGTCCCTAATTGCTTCACTGCTGTTGTTTGGTTACTGACTACAACATTGGGGTCGATTTATCAAAGGCTTTTGCCAGCCTTTGAGCCCCTACGGCTGCAGGTTCTCACACGAGAACCTATACGCTGTATTTAAAGGGACACTGAAGCCATATTTTTTCTTTCTTTCCTTCACTTGCTATCTTTATTTGAAAAAGAAGGCACCTAAGCTTTTTTTTTTTGGTTCAGACGACTGGACAGCACTTTTTTATTGGTGGATGAATTTATCCACCAATCAGCAAGAACAACCCAGGTTGTTCACCAAAAATGGGCCGGCATCTAAACTTACATTCTTGCATTTCAAATAAAGATACCAAGAGAATGAAAAAAAATTGAAAATTCGAAAGTTGCCTAAAATGTCATGCTCTATCTGAATCACGAAAGAAAAAATTTGGGTTCAGTGTCCCTTTAACAAGCAGCGGTCATCAGACCGCTTCTTTGCTAACCTCTTTCCACCAGGGAGATTGACAGCTCCTGCCCACCAGTGATTGGCTGTGCGCGGGCAGGGGGTGGGATTGCATGCGAGCGCAAAATAGCGCTCGTGTGCAATGCTGAATTCCTCCAGGAGAATTCAGACTGCCAGAGGCAAGCTGCGGCGGACAGGGCCTCGTATATGCGCCCCTGTCTGCCTCAGCTTGATAAATAGCCCCCTTAGCCTATGGTTGTATCAGGGACCCCTCCTTTTCTCCTGTCTCCCCTGTGCACAGTACATTATCAAATCTTTTGGAGACCCTCAACATTTTCAGTGACCCTGCTGGGGGCTCAGTTTAAAAAGCACTGTTCTATAGCTTGGCTTCATCCAATACTCACATCACTTCCCCTCAGCCACTCAAGTTACACATTTAGCAAAGTAGAAAAAGAAAGAAACACAGAAAAGGGCCAAAGCAGGGCAAAGAAGCACAAACAAGTCCTGGTGTAAGGTCCAGTATCTGGGTGGTTGGGGATTCCCTGTATGTTTCATGCTTACTCTGTTAAAAATATTAATGCAGTTGTGTTGACTGTTCAGTTTGATAGACTTTTGCTCACTGAATTAAGAAGTCTTGGAGACCAGATTGAGCTGTTTAGTTGTTTTATACTGTTAATGTGATTCTCTGTATAAAGATTGTTTTATCTGATTTAGTTATGTACATTTTTTCAGTGGAACTTGTCATGCAACTGCTATAAAGGTTTATAAAAAGAACGAGAAGAAGAGTGGTGCATGTGTACTCCTAAAATAAATTATCAGATCAGGTAAGCAATGATGGGGAGAGTCCTCAAGTTTATAAAATGTAGGATCCAATAGTCAAGTTGTGATTTCCACAAGCCCACCATGAAAAATATGGGATGAATACAGGCTGTAACTGACCAGGCACTGTAACTGCAGACAGTACTTCCCTGCCAAAAACTGCATCAGCCAAGGCAAAAATATTAAAATGATAGAATTTAGAAAAAATATGCAAGGAAAACCAGGTTGCTGCCTTGCAAATCTGTTCAAGAGAAGCATCATTATGAAAGGCCCAATAAGTAGCTACTGCTGTGCTAGAATGAGTAACCCTTTTTGAACAAGATATCCTAGCAACAAGGTGCCCCTTTCTAATTAAAGTATTAAAGGGACATCCAACTGCAAAAATAATTGATAATATGCAAAATGATTGTATTAGTGCCCTACTGCTTGCATATAACTACGGGGCCAATTGCAATGTTTCCTATTGTTTTCTTGATATTGGAAAAATGGGAACAGGCTTATATTTTCTATTAATAAAGCGATCACAAACTTTTTGAGTCAAAGACAGTCGCGACTGTCTCACACGAAATACAATCTCCATTATCCCATAAAACTACTCAGAACTACAGATAATGGATGCCAAGTCTGTGAGTCTGTGTTTTGCAATTGGATAGACTGGCGTTGAAGCAATTTGTATATGGACATGATGGGTATACTGAACATATGTGGGCATTGGGAGGGAAGAGAGGAGCTATTTATACAGCTCTGCTGTGGAGCTCTGTGCCTCCTCCTGCTGACCAGGAGGCGATATCCCACAAGTAAGGATGAAATCCGTGGACTCATCGTATCTTGTAAAAGAAATAGATGTTCTCATGAAGACAGGTTAAAGGGACATTGTACATTAGATTTTTCTTTGCATAAATGTCTTATAGATGTTGTATAGCCCATCTGGGAGTGTTTATGTAAAAATGTATAGTTTTGCTTATTTTTAAATAACATTATGCTAATTGTCAGACTCCTAACCAAGCCCTAAAGTTTTAGATGTATACTGATGTATGCAGACTTCAGATTGCTTGTGTTTGTATAATGGGTCTTTTCATATACAGGGGAGAGGGGGAGAAGTTTAAGCTCTAAGCCCCTTTCAGTGGGTGTCACAGGCTTATATCATTAAAGTGAAGGTCAATTTTCATGTGAAAGTGCCCGGTTTTTAAAAAAACGATTAAAAACAGGGGCACTTTCATTCATGAAAATTGACATTTCACCGGTTTTCTTAAAATATAACTACCTTTTCTTCTTGAAGCCGCTCCAGTGCTTCACCAGCCCGTTGCAAGCCTCTTCATACGTCAGCAATGACGATTCTGGCATCCTCCAATCAGGGCTTCCCCCCGGGGGATTTATTGCCTGAGGCAAGGCCGTGATTGGAGGAAGACGGTTTCATCATTGCTGGGTAAGTAAACCAGGAAGAAGCAGGCAGGGCATTGTTTCAGAACGGCGATCCGGCATAACAGAAGAAAAAGGTAAGTATTTTTAAAATACGGTGCAATGTCAATATTCATGAATGAAAGTGCCCCTGTTTTTAATATTTTTTTAAAAACTGGGCACTTTCACATGAAAATTAACCTTCACTTTAACAGAGCTAAATTGAGAGCTTCTACGTAAGTTTTTAAAAAGTTTTATACTGGATTTTGATAGCAGTATCTGTGCATATTCTTCTTTATAGTAGTGTGTATTACAAGCAGTTAAAAATAAATATTGGTGTATACTGTCCCTTTAAGTTGAAATTCTTTAGAATAATATTGAAATCATATACAACTTCCTAGGGACTGCTGACCACCTGATAAAGAACTCCTACAGTTCTATACAGGGACCAGCCTCCACAGTCATGAAGGGGAGTTGGATTGTCTCCTTCAGATCTTTCATTTCTTTATTATTTTATACATTCAACCTACCTGCAGGGCCACCGTTGAAGTAGTAGGTCATATTGATAGCGCAAGTGGGTCCAGAGGAGCAGATAATGGGACTGCGCACTTCAGCTCTGGACAGCAGTTGCCCCCCAGCACTCTGCACAGACAGGTAATACCCTGTGGGGAAAACATATTAATACCTAAGAGTAATGAAAGGGTTAAAATCAACTTTTTGTAATAAATGACTGTGTAACATTAACTAGGCCGCTAGCAAAATGTAAGCTCAGTGCACCCTATGTCTGGCATAGCAGATATGCAAACTATTGTTTTAGGTCTGTAATCAGTGAAGATGCAGTTTATTACAATTTGAAAATAAAAAGATAAAGTAAATTTATTAAAATAAAAGCTAAAAATACATTAGTAGGCTTCTACTTTAAAGGGACGCTCTGATGCAAAAATGACATGCTTTGATTCGTTATCTAGAACAGTAATGTAAAGATTGCACGAGCAAACTGTCAATTCCAGTCTGTGTGTTTTTTTGTTTTTTTTAAATATATAAGGAAAATGGGATCAACCACTTTTTTTTAAACAAAGTGATCACAATCTTTCTGAGTCAAACACAGACCAGCTGATAACTATCACCAGATTTGATCTCCTTTTTTCCACATTGGCACCCTTAAGATAATGGATGTCGATCAACAAACACCAGAAACCATACGCCAAAGAAACAACCGCACAAATCTAAAATGGTGTATTTGCGTTCTTTTTACCTTAAATCACATCCCTATCGCCAACATACAACATGGTCCCTATTAGTGAGTGCTTCCTTTTATAGGGGCTTAAAGGGACCAAAAAAAGTAAAGAAGTAGTAGATACCTATATATATAAATAGATATAAAAAGAATGACACAGGCAGCACTTATGAGTATAATTTTATTTAAACTTAATAAAACACCGGTGAGATCAAACTTGGTCTATTACTATAAAACTTGTTTAAAAACCCTATGGGAAATACAGCACTGTATTATAAATGCACAAAAGGTACAGATCAATGTCACATAAACAGATTATATCAAAGTTCAGGCAAAATGAGAGCACTTAAAGTACCAAAGCACACTCGCTCACACTGATTGTCTGACAGTCCATTTGTAACAAACACACTAGATAAAATGATAATGGAATGACGGTGATGAAAATAAAATCTCTTAGTGTATACAACACCCTCTCCTTTCCAAAGTTTTATTATCAAAGTGAAACTTTGTTTGGATATTGCATTACGAGTTGGTGAAGGAGAGAGCCGTTGGGGTATTCGGTCCCCGCAGCTCTGCTGATATCGCACTGAGCGGTGTTTGGCGATCGCCATTGAAGTTGATCGCACTCCCGCGGCGTGGGGCCGGCACAGTGAGTAATTGGAAAAGTAACCTGTGGTATCTTTCGCTACAAGTTGAGCACTTCACAAGGATTAGTCAACGCTGCTTTGAAACTACTTCATTGATACAATATGTTATACCGCAGTATATTGTTGACTGTGTGAGCCTATACTATATGTTTGGCAGTTAAATAGTAAACACACTGCTTGCATGCATTAATATTTTTCCTACTTCTCAATATTACTGTGATTTTTACACTTCATAATCAGCAGGTGCGAACAGGATAAGTGATTTTCTTCCAGGTATTACACATTGATACGAGGGGATAGGCTGTTGTTATACAAGATGCACAACACCAAAGTACTGTTTATACTTATGTTGCAGCCAGCCTCACCCATATACAAATAAGAATGGTATATCTTTACAGTCTCTGAAGGCGGGTGATCTAAAAGTGTTGTTTGTTCAAAAATCTGGAGTAGACTGTCCCTTTAATAGAGTCCATATATGTGTGTTATTACAACTGGATATAGAGTGGGGTTTATATGTGTATTCAAATAGATTTGTTTAATATATTGATATTGCAACTGGTGATATCTTGTAGATATGTCTTATTCATGATTTTCATTAACATATTGATGATGATATATTCAGTATCTCTCTAGACATTATTCAAAGGGATATGAACAGCTGGGATCATTTTTGTTACCTGTAGAACCTGCATCTGGTAGGGCACTGTTATCTCTCCCCCACTTTAGTTTCCCTATACTCTGATCCATCCATCCTGCTAGATCTGCTTCAAAATCAAACCTTCCTACAAGAAAAAAAGGAAAATCTTACCTGTTATACCAATATATTGATTATTCACGTCCGAAGCACCAGCATATAAGTGTAAAAATTAAGCCCACCTCACTAAAAGATGGACAGCATTGATTAGTACAGTCTGGGAAGGTGATAATATTGTCTGGTTTTGTTCCATAGCAAAAAATGATAAAAATAACAAAAAAATTGATATATTGATTTTGATCTCTGCAAATACTTTGTGTATTAAACTTTGAAAATTAGTGTAATCCCATACCTTATTGTTGCAAAAGGAATATAAATATAGTACAAATAACATATAAGCATATTTCAGTATTGTCTACAAAAAAAGTGCATTGTCAAGTGTAAGATTTCTCATTAGGCAACTGCCTAGGGGCACATTCTCTCAGAAAAGTGCACTCTTGGCTTGTTACGTGATACAACTTGTGCTCCTTATTGGTGACATTACTGAGCACAAAAATGGCTGAAATGTTAGGAAATATCTAACTTGTATGTAAGGACAATGGTGATGTTAATCTCTGGGTTTACCTGATGGGCCCTGGCAGACTGCTTTCCCACTGCTAACATAGTGATCCAGTCCAGATGATTGGGTGTGAAACGTCACATTAGCAGGTCCTACAAAGACAACAAGCAAAGGGTTGTCATAACAGCACAAGGGACGTACAGCACTATGGTACCTTATTGTTACTCTATGCAAAATAATGTCTGGGCAGGACCCAAGAGACTTTCAGTAATAAAGTATTGTATAGGTCATTGCTAGGTAACTAGTATCATTCAGATCAGATTAGATCCCAGCTCTGATAGCCACATGCCCACATCAAGAGCTCAGATCAGATGCCTGCTCTAATAGCCATATGCCCACATCAGAACTCAGATTAGATCCCAGCTCTGATAGCCACATGCCCACATCAGAGCTCAGATTCCAGCTCTAATAGCCATATGCAAACATCAGAGCTAAGATCAGATCCCAACTTTGATAGGCATATGCCCACATCAGAGCTCAGATCAGATCCCAGCTCTGATAGCTATATGCCCACATCAGAGCTCAGATCAGATTTCCGCTCTGATAGCCATATGCTCATATTAGACCCCAGTTCTGATAGGCATATTCCCACATCAGAGCTCATATGAGATAAGAGCCTTGACAGTCAAAAGCCCATATCAGGCTTCAGATCAAATACCAGCTCTGACAGTCAAATGCTCATATCAGATCCAAAAGCCATATGTCCAGATCAGAGCGTAGATCAGATACCAGCCCGACAGTCAAATGCCCATATCAGAGTTCATATCAGTTTCCAGCCCCTGTTAGTAACGTGCCCAAATATGATTGGACCCAATCAATAAAGTATTAAGATGATTTTTACTTAAAGGGACACCTTAGTCTTACCGTAGATTAAGCTACAAATATCCTCCTGCATCCCTTTCTATATCATGCATCCGGAACAGTAAAAATTTTTATTTTAAAATGAAAATAGTTTTTGGCCACTTTGAAATGGATACCAAAATCTGCCCACTAATGACATAACAATCTGGGTTGCATCTAGGCATTCTACTGAATAGCATTGATAGTCTGTTGAATCCAACTAGAGAACATTTTGTGATTGGACTCCATATGCAGCCCAGGTCATGATGTCATCAGTGGGTGGAGCTTGGCAACCATTTCAAAGTGACCAGAAACAATATTAACCCCTTAAGGACAAGGCCATTTTTCAATTTCTTTCCCTGAAGGACCAGGGCTTTTTTTAAATTTCTGCAGTGTTTGTGTTTAGCTGTAATTTTCCTATTACTCCTTTACTGTACCCACACATATTATATACCGTTTTTCTCGCCATTAAATGGACTTTCTAAAGATACCATTATTTTTATCATATCTTATCATTTACTTTAAAAAAAATGATAAAATATGAGGAAAAAAATGGAAAAAAACTCACTTTTTCTAACTTTGACCCTCAAAATCTCTTACACATCTACAACCACCATAAAATACCAGTGCTAAATAGTTTCTAAATTTTGTCCTGAGTTTAGAAATACCCAATTTTTACATGTTCTTTGCTTTTTTTGTAACTTATAGGGCCATAAATACAAGTAGCACTTTGCTATTTCCAAACCACTTTTTTTCAAAATTAGCGCTAGTTACATTAGAACACTGATATCTTTCAGGAATCTCTGAATATCCCTTGACATGTATATATATATATATATATATATATATTTTTTAGTAGACATCCCAAAGTATTGATGTAGGCCCATGTTGGTATATTTCATGCCACCATTTCACCACCAAATGCAATCAAATAAAAAAAATTGTTCACTTTTTCCCAAATATTTTCACAAACTTTAGGTTCCTCACTGAAATTATTTACAAACAACTTGTGCAATTATGGCTTAAATGGTTGTAAATGCTTCTCTGGGATCCCCTTTGTTCAGAAATAGCAGACATATATGACTTTGGCGTTGCTTTTTGGTAATTAGAAGGCCGCTAAATGCCACTTTCCATCACACGTGTATTATGCCCAGCAGTGAAGGGGTTAATTAGGGAGCATGTAGGGAGCGTCTAGGGTTAATTTTAGCTTTAGTGTAGTGTAGTAGACAACCCCAAGTATTGATCTAGGCCCATCTTGGTATATTTCATGCTACCATTTCACCGCTAAATGCGATTAAATAAAAAAAAACGTAAAATTTTTCACAATTTTAGGTTTCTCACTGAAATTATTTACAAACAACTTTTGCAAGTATGGCATAAATGATTGTAAATACTTCTCTGGGATCCCCTTTGTTCAGAAATAGCAGACATATATGGCTTTGGCGTTGCTTTTTGGTAATTATAAGACCGCTAAATGCCGCTGCGCACCACACGTGTATTATGCCCAGCAGTGCAGGGGTTAATTAGGTCATTTGTAGGGAGCGTGCAGGGTTAATTTTAGCTTTAGCGTAGAGATCAGCCTCCCACCTGACACATCCCACCCCCTGATCCCTCCCAAACAGCTCCCTTCCCTCCCCCACCCCACAATTGCCCCCGCCATCTTAAGTACTGGCAGAAAGTCTGCCAGTACTAAAATAAAAGGTGTATTTAAAAAATAAAAAAAATAATTGTATAGCATATTTACATATGCAGCTGTGTAGGATCCCCCCTTAGCCCCCAACTTCCCTGATCCCCCTCAAACAGCTCTCTACCCTCCACCTCTAACTTACTGGGAGCCATCTTGGGTACTGGCAGCTGTCTGCCAGTACCCAGTTTGCAAATAAAAATGTATTTTTTAAAAATTTTTTTATTTATTTTCCTTTTTTCTGTAGTGTAGTGTAGCTTCCCCACCAATCCCCCACCCGCTCCCAGATCCCTTAGATTAACTTTCATTAGGGATTTTATCCCCCCTTACTGCCACTTCTGTACAATGTTTTTTTCCGTAGTGAAGCGGTTCCCACCCGCTCCCTCCCCGTGCACGCGCCCCCCCCCCCCCCCCCGTGCACGCACGCGCTCCGGTGCGCACTCCCGACAACCCCGCCCGCGATCCCGCCCTCCTCTCTCTTCAGCCTTTCATCGATGGCCGCCCACCCGCCTCCCACGTCAGCTCCCACCCACCAACGATTGCGGCCATCGATGCCGGTGCAGAGAGGGCCACAGAGTGGCTCTCTCTGCATCGGATGGGGGAAAAATGTTATTGCAGGATGCCTCGATATCGAGGCATCACTGCAATAACTGTAAAGCGGCTGGAAGCGATCAGGATCGCTTCCAGCCGCTTTAATCCCCAAAGTCGTGCAGGGTACGTCGCTGGTCTTTAAAGACCAGGTTGTGTGCGACGTACCCTTTTAAAATAAATTTTTTACCTGCTGCATGATATAGAAAAGGTGCAGAAGGCTATTTGCAGCTTAATCTAAGGTAAGACTTTATGATGACTAAGGTGTAGACTGTCCCTTTCACAGTCAGATGAAATACCAGACTATCTGGTTAAAAGGACACTAAACACTTGTATTAAAAAAAAAGCTTTAAAACATAATGGTCTGTCGCAGTCCCGGACCTGAACTCCAAGTTTAAGAAAACCTTCCCGCTTACCCCTTGTTCATAACCCGGAGTCAGATCCGTTATCTTTTTTTTCTGTACAGAAGCTAGTACAGCTCGCCTCTGAACAGATAAAAATAAGAAGCAGTATCTTCCCCACTATAGTAGAATAGCAGATCACACTCACACCCCCCCGTATAGTCTATTAGCCTGCCGGTTTCATTTCTGACTTGGCAATCCATACACACAATTTTAATTTGAACACTTGCCTGGCTAAGAGACTAAGAATAAGCACATAAGCACACCCTGCTATTCTACAATAGTGTGGATGGTAGTTTCTGTTTGATTATACCTACCACCACCTCACAGATAAAAAATAGCTAAAGGATCTAGGAGACTGGCGAGGAGAGAAGGGTAAGCTGGAATGTAAGGTTTAAATGAGACCTCAGGTCCCAGAAAGGGACAGGCCATTATAGTTTAAATGTTTTCTTATTCAAGTGTTAAAAAAGTGAGACTTTAGTATCCCTTTAAATATTGAGAAACTGACAGAACTATAGGCAAAAGTGAGAAGTATTTTATGGAGGTAAAAAAAATATATATTTTTTAATTATTGATGGTGAGAGTCCAAAAGCCATCATTTGTGGATACATGTCAATGCCCAGCAGGAGGAGACAAAAAAAACTTACGATTCCGGAGAATTGCTCCTTCCATCCAGAATACCCTCCTACTAAGAATTAGTTAACCTAATGGTAAATTAGATAAGGAAAGAAAAAAAGACAGGAAGACTAAACAATGCATTGAAGTGCAACTCAGGAAACTTTCATCAACAAGAAAGACATACATTTATCCGGTAAACATAAATTGTCTTTTTTTTTCTTAAGATGGTGTTTATGATCCATGACTTGTGGGATCATACACTAAAGCAGTAAAGTCCACAAGACCACAAAATGGACAGAATAAAGGAAAGCAGTTGACTATTCAGATACAATGGCCACAAAACCTTCCAGCCAAAAACTGTCTCAGCCAAGGCAAAAACTGATAAAATTTGGCAAAGGTTTAAAGCAAGAGCAAGTAGCAACCTTACAAATCTGTTCAATGTAGGCATCATCATGAAAAGTCTATGAAGCGGCCATTGACCTGGTAGGATGAGCCATAATTCAGTCATGTGTGAACCCTTGTCAGATATGTTTTCCTGATCAAAGTAATGGCATTAGCCTAATGACCCTTCTCAGACCCAGAAAAATGCACAAAAAGTGGAATGGAAAGACCAAAAGATTTTGTCATTTCTATATAGTATTTGTAAGATCTTGCCACATCCACACTGTGAAGAAGTCTCTCTTTATCCAATTTAGGATACAGACAAAGAGAATGAACAACAATCTCCTGATTGATTGTATCTGAAAAGACTGCCCTAGGTACAAATAAATAATTTATCCTTTATTCTATAGCTCTAAAAATGCAAAATTTAAGCATAAAAGGGGTAAAAAAGTCAAATGTGCTTTCTTCGGCAGGCAAGCAGTAAAAAGCTTTGATAGTGGTCATTCAAAGAGACAATACATCAGTGGCATCACTAGGGGGGTGCGGGCCGCACCTGGGTGACACCCTCCAAGGGGTGACACCAGCAAAAAAATTGTTTTTTTTTTTGTTTTTTTTAAATTTTATTGAAATTCAAAGAAATACAATGTAGAGATGCATATATTTTTTATTAGAGGGGCCAGCATTTGTGAACATTAGTGGGACTGGGGAAGTTGTAGACACTTCATTTTTTTGAGCCAGCGCTGCAATTTCCACAAATAGTTTTTGTGTGTCTGAGTGTTTTTGTGCGTGTGTCTGAGTGTGTTTCCGAGTGTTTGTGTGTACATCCGAGTGTGTTTTTAAGTGTGTCTGAGTGTTTGTATGTGTGTGTGCCTGTGTTTTCGTGTTTGTGTGTGTCTGCTTTCTGGGGGGAGGAGGGGGTGACACCATAATGTACCGCACCGGGTGACACCAACCCTAGTGACACCACTGCAATACATCCAAACATTCAAATTCTATCAAAGTGCAAAAAACGTGTCCAAAAGTAATAGAATACCCTCTGGCCATATGACTACCAAGCTAGAAAGACAGGGATTGGCCAGAGGAAGTTATGTAAAACAATTACTTTAAGCACCTTTTATTACTCACCACAGCAGCTTTGCCAACTTTATTTGAGTAACTGGCACACTCCATGAAGTGAAAGCACATTTTAAGGATATGAAAGGGACGCATACAAATTGTTGGCTAACTGGGAAAAGATCAGTACTGTCCTGTTGAACTCCTGTTATCCCTGTGCGGTGGATAATGGCGTTCAGAGCTGTTAGAGAACCACTATTAAATCTTCTTTCTTATTAAAACCACTGCCCCACCTTGTGGAACCAAAACCGTAACTAAGGCTAAATGGGAGGTTGTGCTGGTTTGGGGGGGGGGCAAAGACCTGTACCCACAAGTTATGGTTTGTGGACTCTCACCGACTTAACAAAGAAACAAAGGTATTTATTACTTCAGAAAAGAGGTGCAGAGTTGTTAATTCTTCAACTGTTGTATATGGCCATGGGCCTCTAGATCAATAGTTGACGTCCACTACTAAAAACTCATCGAAAAGTTTGATTATTCCACGTCTGGCCGTCCTCTACAAATATCTTTTTTTTCTCAAGATGAAGTCTTTACCTGTTAACCAATCCGCTTTGCAGCCATACGGCACGAAAAAAAGAACACAAGGCGTTGCAGAACAGTTCATACAATCTGATCTCTTTTAGACAACGTCTCCTAGCGTTTGCTTTTTTTTGCCACTCGGCATGGCTGCAAAGCGGATTGGATAAGAGGTGAAAACGTCACCTTGAGAAAAAAAAAATTGTAGAGGATAGCCGGACGGGGAATAATAACACTTATAGATGATAATTTAAAAAAAAAAGGATTTTGTGCATCTTTAAAACATTTTTTATAAATTAATGTACTATTAAAATAAAAAGGTAGATTCAGGATTTACTTTCATATCATATAAACCTTACCATTACTTTAATCTACAAGTAATAATATCCAAATAATAAAGTTGTTTATTTCATGTCTTATATAACTGTTCTTTTTTCACTGAATAATCAATTACTATATTTACCATTCTCTACACTTTAATCATATCACCTCCTACCTCTAGTGCCAATGTCCTATGGTTCCAGAGCAAATATAGAGTAGGGGGTCTTAAAAACAATTTCTTTGTGGAAGAAAATACAAAAGTGGTTAAATAAATGAAATATTGTCAATAGGACTCACCTGGCACCAGTTTACATTCAGGAGACAAGATAACATAATTAAGTGCAATAACAGCGTCCGGCTCTGTCCCAAGCTCACCCACAATAGTTATCTGAAGGAGGAGACGGGAGAAGATTTAGAAGCAAGAATAAAGGAGAACACAAAGAGAGAGGGTAGGGAAAGAAAGGCCTGTAATGGGAGACAGTATTGATGAAGGAACAGGGGGTGCAGAATGTGCATATCCTGACCCTGCAACTGCAGGGGGCAACATGCTACCTCCAGGCCCTGTTGATACTCTCCCTCGTCCACAACCAAGCTTACCACCTCAGTATTCTCGTTACTTTATCCTTTTAAGTCCCTACATGTAAAACAGCACCGCCAAAAGAAACCAAAGTTAAGGGCCACTCTACGACCTTACTTGGCATGAAGCCAATATAATGAGGATTATGGGAGCTAAGCATCTGCAAGAAACAGCCACTTAAAAGCACATAGGGACTGCAGGTCTGCACATCTGATCTGAGGTCTGACTTGGCATGTTTTTACATAATGGTGACTGCACTAACTGTGGATTTAATTTGTCATCTCCCTTGGGCATATACCTTTTCAGAATAGGGGCTTTAGCAGCTTATCTGTGGTTTCAAACGTATTTATAGAGCCTGGATGCCCATGTGACTTCAAGGGCCATTCATCTGACCAGAGGCTTACTTTGGACATTTAGGTGGCCAATTGAAGCCTATACTATTTTGAGGTTCCCATTTGGGAATATAGCTGGCATAACTAGGCTGCAGGAACAAGCAAGTCTAATCTGGACACACAAGATGGCATAAAGTAGAATGCAGGGGGCTAGGAAATATAGATAGCACAGCCTTTTCTCTATTTTTGTGGAAGGGGGGGAATACTCCTTTCTATGTTTTGATATATACGGAACTATTTCCTCCTGTATTACTCCTATTAGTTAACATTAATTACTATTAGTTGGGGACCCAAAATATGTTTCTTGCCTATAGTTAATTAGTGACAATTTCAGGGGGGGCATGAATAAAAAATAAAGATGAAATAGAGAATAGTAAAGAAAGTTGTATAGGCTTAGTATTATGTAGATAACATGTCCAAGACTGAGCTCCTTCTTATCCCCCTCAAGCTCTACGCCGACCTGTGACTTCTCTATCCCTGTTGACGGCATCACCATTTCCCCATCGCCCCAAGTCCGCTGCCTCTGAGTTACACTTGACTCAAATCTATCCTTCACCCCCCCATATCCAATCGCTTTCTACATCCTGCCGCAACCATCTACGCAACATTTCCAAGATTCAACCTTTTCTGTGCGCTAACACCACAAAGCAAATAATCCACTCCCTTGTTCTTTCCCGACTTGACTACTGCAATAACCTACTTACTGGCCTTCATCTTTCCCGCCTCTCCACTCTTCAATCCATCCTTAATGACTCTGCCAGGCTGATCCACCTTTCCTGTCACTCTGTATCTGCTGCACCTCTCTGCGAGTCCCTTCATTGGCTCCCCATACACAGCAGAATTAAATTCAAAATTCTCACCCTTGCATACAAAGCGCTCACCAACTCCGCTCCCTTCTACCTATCCTCTCTAATCAACAAGTATACTCCAGCCTGCCCACTAAGATCCAACAATGACCTGCTCCTTGCTTCTGCGACTATCACCTCTTCTCATGCTAGACTGCAGGACTTCTGTCGTGCAGCACCTACCCTCTGGAACACTCTCCCTCGTGATGTCAGGCTTTGCCCTAATCTGTCTTCCTTTAAATGCTCTCTGAAGACTTTTCTGTTCAGAGAAGCCTACCACCCAACTCAATAATATTCCTTTTACCTAACAACATTTCCCTCCTCTAACTCTGCATTAACATCTTTATCAATCTTGCAGTCCTCACCTCCTGTTTCTCAACCTCCTACCCTTCTAGATTGTAAGTTCCCACGGGAATAGGGCCCTCAATTCCTCCTGTATGTGTTTGTAAATTCTGTCCTGTCTCTTAGTCTTAGAAGTTTTATACTATTGTTTAATTTAAATGATCTGTATCCATGGACAGCGATGCGGAATATGATGGCGCTTCATAAATAAAGTATAATAATAATAATAATAAGATATTCTCACAACAGTACATATCATTATGGTCAGGAGCGTGTTATGAATATACATTTTCTACCTGGAAATTCTCTGCAGCGGCAGATAAAAGCACAGGAACTCTCTCTCTCACCCACACCGGGCCCCTCCGTCCTTCAATACGGAACTCATTTTTTGTAGAGTTCTGATACTTGACAACAAGACGGTTAGCACTGGATCCATCCATCAGATAGTACAGCACAAGCTACAAAATGCACAGATGTCATTAGTAATGGAAATGACACAAATACCTGTTGACTTAATAATAATTCTACACCTTTGTATTATGATATTTACTCAACAATATACAACATCTTTGAGGTCCTCAGTTTATCTTACAAAGGTAGGAAATGTAGTTCTACCACAAGCGTTCACAGTGTATAACGTTGCCAGGGCAGAAAATCAACTTATGCCATAACTATAAAGTGTATATTTTCATTTTGGAATTAACTCCCCTAAAAAAAATACATTAAATTGTTGTATTATTAAAGAGTCATTTAACAATTTTACTGGATCTTTACATTGTTACTGGATTGCACAATAATTGCACATAAAAGTTTAGTTTTACGTTATCTCCTTAGGCGCACATATAAATTAGCTTCTGCCTGTATCAACCAATAAACATGCAGCAAGGTCAGGATTCAGCATTCCACAGAACGCACTCCAGATTATCTGGGGAAAGTGCAAAACCTACAATATTTATATTTAAATAACTGGAATAGAAGACAAACTAAATAATGAAAGTGTTACAGTTTTTTAGTGGTATGCGCACGTATCCTGTGATTTTTCTTGTTTAGTCAAACCTCATAGTACTGGATAAGCTGATTTAAAGGGACATAAAACCCACATTTTTTTCTTTCATGATTCAGACAGGGAATAAAGTTTTAAACAATATCCTATTTTACGTCTGTTATCAGATTTGCTTCATTCTTTTGTTATCTTTTGTTGAAGAATCAGCAGTGCACTAGTGGAAGCTAGCTGAACATATTGGGTGAGCCAATGACAAAAGGCATATACGTGCAGTTACCAATCACCAGCAAGCTCCCAGTTGTATGTTGCTGCTACTGAATCTACCTAGGTATGCTTTTCCCCAAAGGATAACAAGAGAATGAAGCAAATTAGATGATAGAAGTAAATTGGAAAGCTGCTTAAAATGATATGCTCCATCTAAATAATGAAAGAATAATTTGGGGTTTTATGTTCCTTTGAACTCATGTGAAAAGACAATGACGATGATAGTAAGAAATCTGTAGATTAATAGCTGCTGGTTGCTCCTTTATGTCACTGAAGCAACGTAACTCACATAGCAAGACTCGTTGCTAGCTGCTTGCAAATTGGGGCTGCTGATTGTGGCTTTACGAGAGGAACCTACACGAAGGAAACCCCCTAGAAAAATATAAAAAAAATTAGCAACATCACATCCCCAATCAAGGGCAGACTAAAAACAAAATGTATGCTTACCTGATCAATTAATTTCTGGTGGTGAGAGTCCACAACCCATTACTCCTGGGAATTCAACTCCTGGCCACTAGGATTAGGCAAAGATTCCCAAAACTCCAAAAGAACTTCCACTTCCCACCCCTCTGGTGTGCCAGGCTGACGTATAGCCAAGCAAGGAGAAAGGTAGGAAAGAAGAAAGCAGGAAAAAGAGGTGCAAACAAGAACTGACGCCAGAAAAAATCAATTCAATTTAAAGAAATTGGGTGGGGCTTGTGAACTTTATCAGATAAGCATAAATTTTGTTTTCTTAACGTGGTGAGATTCAATGAGCCATTACTCCTGGGAACTAATACCCAAGCTGTGAAGTCCACGAGTAATTGGGTGGGAAAAAAGGCCTCAAATTGAAACTGCAAACCACATTTCTGAAATTCCTGGCAGTGAATGGGTTAATTAGTTAGCTGGCAAGGGTAATATTATTGAAGTGTAGCTATTACCCTCCCACCCCCTGATCCTTCCCAAACAGCCCTGTTCCTTCCTCCCCACTGGTTACCACCATTTTAGATATTGGTAGACAGTCTGCCAGTATGAGGTTTTAGGGCTTTTTTTTTTTTATATTAATTTATTTTGTTTATATTTTTTTCTGCAGTGTAGGGTTCCCCCTTACCCTCCCACCTCCCTAATCCATTCCAAATAGCTCTCTTATCCTCCTCCTCCTCCCAATGGTCACCTCTTTCTTAGGTACTGGCATCTGTCCACCAGTACCCAGTTTACATTATTTTTTTTAATTTCATTTATTTATTAATAAAATAAATGTTTCTGTAGTTTAGGGGACCCCCCCCTCATCCCCTCACCTCCCCTTTCCAAGCGATTGTGTGCATGTGTAGGGCCCCCTCTCACCTCTCATATGCCCTTTTGCCGCATCCCTCCCTCTCCATTATTTTTTAGTAGTGTAGGGAACCCTCCCCCTTCCTCCCTCTCCGACGATGGCTCACCCACCCGCCTCCCACCTTTCCTTCCACACCACCCACGGCACCACCGCAGCAGATACAGACAGTGAGACTGTGTGTATCGGTGATCTTTCTTTATATGGTAAAGGGAGCATGATCAGTCCTCCCTTACCATATAAAGGAAAATGACTTCTGCCCCTAGCTGCAGTGCACCACACTGGGTAAAGTACTGTGTGACGTAATACCTATGTCCATTTGGAGCAAGGGGTTAAAAACCCAGTAAGTGGAAACTCATCTAGTAGAGTAGTAGTGCAGTTTGGGGGGGAGATTTTCCCACCTCCAAGTAAGCCTTGTGAGCAATGAATTACTTGGAGCTAGCTGAACACATCATATGAACCAATGACAAGAGGCATATATCTGCAGCCACCAATCAGCAGCTAGCTCCCAGAAGTGCTTTGTTGCTCATAAGCTTACCCAGGTTTTTTTAAACAAAGGAAAGCAAGAGAAGGAAGCAAATTAGATAATAAAAGTAAATTGGAAAGGTGTTTAATGTTGCATGCTCTATCTGAATCATGAATAAAGTTTTGGGTTTCCTATCCCTTTAAAACCTCCTTATTAAAGCGCAGACTGGCATACCAAAGAGGTGGGAGGTGAAAGTGCTCTTGGAGTTTTTGGAATCTTTGTCTCCTCCTAGTGGCCAGGAGTTGAATTTCCAGGAGTAATGGCTCGTGGACTCACATTACCTTATGAAAGAAAACTGCGGCAGGGTAGGGTAGAAGGAAGCAAGGGGAAGTTTTTGCTTGATTATCAATGAAACATTACAGGATTTATGTTTATGAGACATTCCAACCCAAACTGAATTGTAACTTAGTGCATTTTAGTCCTGAATAGGTTTTTCTTGCTAAAGACCTATATTAGCAAAAACATGCAAGTGGATGTAAACATCTTGTCTACTCAGTGTACTTGACTCAAACCAGCTCTGCCTTTCTGA